>NC_139348.1:5973384-6168781 GCF_055883805.1 Amblyomma maculatum
AGAATATTGGCCGAGGCTAGAGCCACGCCCGTGGCAGCAGCCGACCCCACACACGTTTCTCCTGCTGCCACGCACGGAAATACGTCACACTCACGTGACCCGTGCATGATGACGTCAGTGGTTGTGCGCTTCCGTTTAAAATGGCGCGTTGCAAGGCGTGCAATTCCTAGCATTGCCTCCTTAGCCGAGTGGCGTTTCATCTGTGTGAAATTTGTTCGTTGTCATAGCTTTAAAGCCGTTAATTTTGTTGCGGCGGTATTAATTATTGCTATTGGTACGCATGAGTTCATTTGTTTTGTGAGTTGTGCGGTAAAGACGAAGTGTTGCACGCGCACAGCGAGAAAAAGATGCTACATATTTTGGCGACAAGGATGGTAGCGTAAACCAGGACTTCGGCGTGGACTGCTGACCGTCCATCATGAGCTTTTCGGGTCTTCAGCCGCCTCCGCCCTTCCGTGGGAGTAATGGAGGCTGGCGTTCCACAACTACATGCTGGCGTCTGGTGCCTCCACTAGATACCTCCACACTTCTGCTAACCGGAGAGGGCTATCCTGCCAGCGAATTTTCTACACATTGTCGCCGTCGTCCCCTTCAGCGCCTACCGCTGCTGCCTCACACTCCGGTGACGATGCTATCTTTTTACTGGCGACGCACTACAAATCTTCCATAAATGTGATCGCCGCACGCCACCGTTTTCAACGCTGAGTACAAACTGCCGGAGAGATGGCATATGAGTACACATCGCTGCCCTTCGCAGCCTTGTTGGCGACTGCGGTTTTTTTGGGAGCTTCGCAGACTACAAAATCAGGAACCAGCTGGTGAAGAAGACCATTAGTCACCATTTCGGTGAACGCCATCTCCTTCTTGACTTTCTCGCGCGCCCTGGCCTTTGCTAGACAGTGCCAGCAAGCTTGCCATGAAGCAAATGAGCTGTCGGGAGAGGTGGCTCCAGTACAGCGCGTGAGATGCGAGTGCACATCATAACGGGTCCCTCAGGTCCCTTGCATCAAATGCAGTTGCCACGTATGTAAATCTTCATCTGCACTTCCGGAGCGCTCGTGCTATCGCTGCGGTTCTCCTACCCACCTGGCGAACGACTCCACGTGGCAAGCTCGCAAGTAGAATAGCCAGCCTCTAATCCGCGGGCGCACGACTCTCCGTCTTCCCCGGCACGCGTGCCGGGGGCGGGGAAGAGGACGCCCATTTCCGATGGAAATAAAAAGTTGTGCAACCAACCAATCGCAAACGGAAGTGTCGTCGGTGCGGCAAAGTGGGCCATTTGGAATCTGCAAGTCGTCTGATCGTTCCAGTGAAGTGCAGAAAGTCGAAGATGATTCCTCCAGCAGTGATGCTATTGTACGTCTCCACTGTTCCTCTGCAACCTGTTGCTTTGCCAGACAAGCTTTGGGATAAGCCTGCAATCGACATCGTGGGGCGTTTCGACCAAGCTCCTAGTAACTGTCGCTTTGCTATAACACTCGTTGACTATTACAGTAAATGGCCGGAGGCTTCTTTCACAACTGCCACAGTTCAAGAATTGCTTCTAGGTACATTTGTTCACAAGGGTTACCCTGAAAAGATTGTGTTGGATCACGGATCACAATTCTCATCCTCGGGGTATACGTAACTGCTACTCCTCAGTTTATGACCCCCAAGCCAATGGACTTGTAGGACAGTTTAATAAGGTTTTCAGGGCATATGTTCAGATGGCTCTTTGCGAGCGACGTAACCTACGTACAGCTATTATTGAACTCTGTGTCTATCGCTGTGCGCCACATGCCACGACAGGAATCGCTCCAGCCATCCTAGTTCATGGCCAGATGCCTCGCATAAGACTTAACGTTGCGTGCCTGCCAGATCAGTGCTTCTCGACTGATCGCACAAGAGCGCTGAAGCTCTAATGCCAGTGGCTAGAGCAGAAGTAAGCCAAATATAAGCTTTATGCAGACCAGCGGAGTGTAACCAAGCACTGCGACTTTCAGATTGGCAACTATGTGTGAGTTCGTAAGCCGATTGTGCGAGGCAAGCTGGCTGCTCGGTTTCGGAGCCTTGAAGAGTTGTGGAGCAAATTGGACCAGTCTCATACCTGCTGGATGATGGGCGAGTGTGGCACTCGTCCAAATTATGAGCTGTTAGGAAAGCAGTTCAGTGCCAACCTCCGCCTTCAGCTCTGATGGCTCTCCTCGCTAACATTTTGTTGCCCACTGACTGCACCCGAGTGTCGACCAGTCCACGTACCAGAAACGCAGACCAGAGTCCAACCTCGCGTAGCCCCAATAACGCTGATGTTAGCCTGGGAACTTCCTCATTCCTGGCTTTGCCTGACACAGAACCGACAGACCCCCCCTGAACCCAAGTGTGCCTCAACAGCAGCAACTACTACTCCTCTTCCTTCTCCCTGCAGAAGCATTTGTCAAAAGAAGCTTCCCGCAAGGTTTAAAAGACTGTGATGTATTAAAGGATATTTAGCCATTTGCTAGCAAGCTTTTTTTTTTTTTTAAGTGCGGTGGAAATGTGATAAAGACGAAGTGTTGTTGCACATGTGCATGGAAGAAAACGAGGAAGTGAAATACAGAACGGCTGGGGAGCAGTCAATTGCTGCGTTGCTGTCTTGTCTACGCTACAAGTTGCCTTATGTTTCTTTGGCTCGAACCCAGGTGCTCCAGAACAGTAGTTGGTTATGTAAAGTATTGCGCAATTGAGGTGTAGGCATTTGGTAGGAATGAGCCAGTCTTTTGCATATAGTATTACATAGCCCTTCTGGCCTTTTGTGCATATCGTCACATGCGAGAGTCGGGCTTTAGTGACGTGAACATTTCTGAGCGGTTCAGTTTAAAGGGATGTTCCTTACTTTTGCTCACCTTCAAATAGTGCGTTGTGTGGTGGCTGCATGGTGACTAGGACAGTGAATTACATTGACCAATATTTTTCATCATGCAGTCACGATTTTGTACGAGCAGATGGAAATAGCTAAAGATGTTTGCACAGGGCAAATGACATCTATGTTCTTGTTTACCAACTCACTTGACCAGTTAGCTTATGGTGTTGTCGAGAGCAAGCCTTTGGCGTAAATCGCTTTCTTCGCCATTCTCCTGTGAGACCAGAACATGTACACAGCTAGTGTAAACCAGACCACTCGGCTGCTACACAGAAACGACCGTTATAGGCAGGCACTACATTGTGCATCCAAAGTGGTGAGGGAACCATATCTGGTAAACTTTACCAGTAGGCCTGTTCCTTGGCTGAAGTTGCAGAGGTGCTCCGTTCAGTGCACCTACTGGAGGAATAGTCGAGCCTCCTCATTCTGGACTGGAGCTGACCAGCGAGGCCATTTATTAGGACGACTTTCCACCAACAGGGTTATCTGCTTTTACTTCAGGTTTCCATGAAACATAATTAAATAGTGCTCCTTTGTTAAGGCGTGACACTGATCTGCTCCCTTTTTAACAGTGATCGGATGTTCCAAGAGCCTAAATGGAGAAGGTTGCATACACATGCAATTAAATTACTTAGCATTTACTAAACATATTTATTCAGTCATATTTTTTGACCTACTATGTCTAAATATTAAAACATCCTCGCAGCCAGTGGAACTAAATTTTTTAATCAAGAGTTTTATGGGTTGAATTCATGATCAAACCGGACAAAAAGCACAACAGCTGTATACATTCTAGACCAACTTTGGCTATGAGGGACACTGTAGGGGAGGGTTCTGGATCATTTCGATCACCTTTAACTTCAAAAGGCATTGACTGCACAGTACATGGGTGCTATGCTTTCTGCATCAATCCAAACATGGCTGCCACGCCTACGGTCAAACCACGGTACCCTGGTTCAGTGGTTGAGCATCTTAACCACCGAGCCACTGCGGTAGGGTATAAGTAAAAAAATAGGTGAATAAAACTTGACTTTTTTCTTGGCACACACCATAGTTTATTTCATCCATGTCTCTGCTGTAACACCCTAAGTACATGTACTTAACTTAACAATAATGAATCAAAAGCCCAGACATTTGTGTTTGGTGCATGATAGCCACAGCTGCTTATGCGCCATAAAACCCCATATAATTAGACATTGAAACTCTGTGTATGGGCCCGCAACTTTAAACCCAAGCTCTAAGGCCATCTCTAGCCCATGCAGTGCTCAGGGCACTGCTGCCACCCAATCACGTGATCTTGCAACTTTGGGGCCAGGTTGCAAAGCTTAAACAGTTACTGCACACTCCTAAAGCACTGTATGCAATGACTATGGCAAAGGAAGGCGACAGACGGTGGCATGCGGGCACCATCTACAAAGCTATTCGATAGCCCCTTTCGGGCCCTAACAGGAAGAACACTTTCATATAATGCCTCCTTCCTGGTAAGCATGTGAAGCTCTCATTGTTACAATTGTTCTTTTTTTTTTTTTTTTTTTTTTTTTAATTATGGTTATGAGGAGCAGTACCCTCCCCTATTTTTTTTTTTGTGCCACCCCACCGAGAGTGCCATGGCATCCCTGATTTTCTGCAAGAGTAGAGTTGCCTGGAACTTTCTATGATTCTGTTACAAAAATGCTTGCTTTTGCGGCAATGCCCAGTCTACTCCCTTGGCTTTGGTATCTGTGACAGCACCTTTTGCATGACATTGTGGCCCATAAGGCTTGACAGCAGTAGTCAGTAAGTCAGGCGGAGAAGGAAACAACTTTATTCAACGCATTACTAAGTGTCAAGAATGTCCTGGGCCAGGGTCACCAAGGCCAACTGATCATTCATTAAGCCAAGCACAGATTCCTCATGAACTTTTACTAAAGCTTTCGTAGCACACTTGTTGCATGCAGGTTATTTGCATGGTTGGTCAAAAGACCCCATGCCTTGGGGTGTGCAGTCAAGCTGCACAATGGGGAACTTGTGAAGCTGAAAAATTTTCTCAGGGAAGCAGACAAGACCCATTCTCACCTTACATACATTTTGAGCTTTGGGCTCTTTGTGCCTCATAAAAGAGCCAGAAGATTGTGACCTATTATACACATTCTGCTTCATAAAGTGCTTTTAAATGGCACCTTCATTTTTTAACAATGACTTTTCAATAACCAAGAAAAAGCAAAAAAATATGCCAAATTCAAATTTACTGCAAAAGCTATACAGCATGGGGTAAATAAAAAAGACGTGAGGTATGTCTGATGCCGTGGCCTTTGTCTTCAACCATCTGAGGATGTCTCTTGCAGTTGGCAGGTGACATGAACAGGTGACTCCTGTGATGTCACAAGACCGCGTGTCATTGTTGAAGTGGCAAGTGCTGCTAAATTTAGCTTCGCCATTGAGATGGGAGGGTGAGATCAGAATCCAGCCTTCTAGGACTCTTGGGTCCCAGGCTAGACATGCTACCCTAGGTCACACAAGCACATTCATTCAGCTTGGTTAAAGCTGGTCTTTATATTTATGTCACTCCTGGCAGCTTGAACAACATACATCACGGTCCACTTCACACCGTGTCTCTGGCAGGTGGCATGGCTGGCCACTTTTCGGCTGTTTCAGTGACATCATCTGTCTTAAATTTACCTGCCTTTGTGTTTGCTCGCATTAAATGTGCGTGTGACGTCAGCAGCGACATATGTTCTCATGTGGTTTAACCATGTAAACTGTCCTGATCTTCAATTTGCTTCAAGATAGCAGGCCTGGTCCTTTGTGGCAGTTGTCAAATGCCGAGAAGCATGCGCTAAGTGATGCAAGGAACAGCAGGCAAAAAGATACAGGCGTCATCTACATATAACGTCTATCAAGATAAACTATGCCAAACCAGTGTTTTTCATTGCTCTATTAGATTTAGGCACATTAAACTTATAATTTTTTTCAAACATATTTAACAGCAAAAGGTCAGCATTTCTTTTTTTAGAGTACAGATCTAAGTATGATTGTTTTTGCATTAACTAGCCTTACATTGAATACTTGTTCCTGCAAAAAGGCTAAGGTAAACCCCAAGTACCAGGCCACAGCGACCTCTTTTCGATGGGTAAACCAGGGCACCTTTGTGTTGAGCGATGTCAGTGCATGTTATAAAACGCCGGGTGGTTGAAATTTCCGGAGGACTCCACTATGAAGTCTCATAGCCTGAGTTGCTTTGGGATGTTAAACCCATAAGTTAAACTAAACTAGTAAACCCCAAGTGATCTTTCTTTACCAACACAGGAGTAGCATGTTATACTGCTGATAAGAAAGTTAACTATCATTGAAAATAATATGTTCCAAAAAAGAAAAACTGAAATCCAAAATCAAGTCTGTCTAATTAAACTGCCATCCAAGAAAATTCTGCCCCAAGTACAAAATTCAGAAATGTGTACCCTATCAAAATGCAATATGTGAGTGCATACAGCTGCAGGTATAGTAATCTACTGGCAGTAAATTTACTGCCAATGGGTTCTTAAAGAGACATGCATGTGAGCACATACTGCTAGCCGACAGAAAAGCATACTTCTGAGCTGTATATTATTTTCTTAGTCACTGCATAAAGTTTCGACTAAACATGTGCTTGCCTTTTGACCTTGTGGCCAGCAGGCACCATTACAACACTTTGAACTTGCACAGATTACAGCAACATGTTTTTGTTGGCATCAAGGAATTTTTCAAATTCGCGTGACTTTTAGAATAAAAACAACCAAAGTAATGTATATATGTCTTTGTGTGCATTCTTGCGACAAGGTACCCTAGTCACTTAACTATATGTCAGAGTTTTTACTATATCAAAGTTTACTATAGCAGGATTCTACTTATATGGACTCTTGTGAAATTGCTGCATCTACTGTCCAGCAACCAAACATTTATACACACAGCACAGCCATCCTGCTTTAAGTAGACCCCTTTACAGTAAAGTCACTGGGACCAGCAAAAATCTTTACTATATCAGTTGTTGGTGATGACATGGTTCTGAAGATGCTGCCTGGTAGTTAAATGGGCACTTACTAAACACGTCTTGTTGCTTAATAAAAAAAAACACTGAAATACCTTCCATCTCTCCCTTATCTCTTCATGCAACTTTTTTCAGTTATAAAAATTTTTTACATCTTGTGGAAGTACTTTTTAAGCATGAGGACAGTGTAGCTACAAATACAACCAAGTATGGCTTAATGTGAAAACCAAAGCTTTACATGAACACGGTGTCACTTTTTGCTGTTCCTGTCCTTTAAAAGGCAATAAATGATAAATGCGCGTGGCAGTCAAGTGCTGCAAGAACGCACATGCTGCACCTCTTCTTCTTACCTCCGCTGCCTCATGCTTTGTGCTGCACTGTGCTGTGAATGTTCGCCCAATTCCTCCCCTTCCCTTTTTCTTGCCGCACTTTTACTATCCTTTGCTTTCTGAACGGACCGCACCGCCTCTTTTTCATGTTTGTAGACAGCTTTACTTTTTTTTTTCTACGCCCTGCGTGCTTTCCCTCATGGCTTCAAAGCTTCCGTAAAGTAGGCTTCTCCTGAATCTGCTTAGCCTGGTGGTAAAGCCACTTAAAAAAAAAGACATTTTTTTTTTTTGTTTTCAAATAAAAAATATATATTTGCCACGCGATTCTAGGTAGTGCGCGGGAGCGAGAGTCGTCGCCGCGACCAGGTGCACGTTACTATAACGGATGTCTGCCAAAAATGTCTTTACTATAAAGGGGGAGAAATGTACAGTCGTGAGCAAAAGTGGTATACAACACTCAGCCAGTGGCGAAGCGCGCGAAAACTGCATGCCAATTACTTTATCTAGCAACAGCTATCTGTGATCGGAACAATAGTGGCAGTGCCCCATTTTATCCACATGCATGTGTCACTGTCGCTGTCTCTTGCGCTGTCGTATAGGTGGCATTTTTACGCAGTTTTCCCGAGCTCTGTCACTGGCTGAGTATTGTATACCACTTTCGCTCACGACTGTACAGTTGTCTATGGAAGATAAACAGGGACTTCGGTTTCACTTTACTATATCAGAGTTTACTATGCGGGGTTCTACTTATATGGACTCTTGTGAAAATATCTACTGTCCAGTAACCAAACACACAGCACAGTCATCCTGAAAATAACAGCTTGAGGGGCTAGTTAATTGGTGCTGCATAATACCCAGAAATGTGGCGCAACAAACACAAACACATGCATGTTTTTGTGTTTATTGCGCCACATTTCTGGGTATTATACAGTCGTCCTGCTTTATTTTTCACGTTTTCGAGCGATAGCACAAGTGCACTGGTCCACGGTCAATGGATGCGTAAGAATACTCTTGCCAGTTGAATTCGGGGCCTTTTTTAGCTACAGAGTTGGCACCTGTGAATCAAGTCCCAACATCAATATATGCTGGTGTCATCCTGACATCCCAACAACGTTCCATTCTGGAAAGTGTGAAAGAGTATTTACAGCTCTGTGAGAAAACTTGACCTCGGTTTTTATTTTTATATTTTTACAATTAACAGATTACGTGAGCGTAAGCATGTGCCAGAAGGCAGAACATGAAGTCCCGGCGGCCCATGACATGAACTAAAATGAACATCTGCTCTGGTGGCTTCTCTGCAGTACATAGGTGTCAAGGGGCGCAGCGCACGCGCGCGCGCGCACACACACACACACACACACACACACACACACACACACACACACACACACACACACACACACACACACACACACACACACACACACACACACACACACACACACACACACACACACACACACAAGCCTACAAGCAGGCTGCGCCTAAGGGCAAAATAAGGCAAATCAGCTGAGAGCAACATTGATACACTTACATATGAAGGCCGGTTCTCGGGTAAGCAACATAAAAAAAATGCTGTAACATTCAGACACGACGGCGGCTTTTCTGCAGTGCAAAGAGCAAAGCAAACTCATCACGACCTAATTGCCGATATAGATCAGTATTCAGGTAATAAATATGTCAAATCCTTAATTCTGAACGGGTCAACCTTCTTTTTTATATTTTTATTCTGTAGAGAAGTTCAGCAACTGCCTTGAAAGTGCAGCTGGTAATGTGAAAGGCTTTTGAATGGACTGTTCAAAATTCACAAGTAATTTACCGAACTGCCTGCTATATCAGCGAAACCACAATGTTAAACTACATTTTTCCACAGTATTGAAAATAAACACGCGCCTAATATTTCTTTGGTCATAAATATGACCATTCATTGGCTTCCTTAACTCAAACGTATTTAATTGTGACGAACAGCGCGGGCTCGTTTCACTATCTTTGTTTGGTACGTGTCATATATCGTACGTACTAACATGTTATTTTGTAGATAGCCTGTAAGATATTGTTTATCTGCTCACTAAACACGTTTGTAGGTACCGGCTTTCCTGGCTCTAAATAAACAGACTAAAATGAAAAACGTTTAATTTCAGTCGGAATAGTTTTTCCAATTTGGCACTCCAAATTGGTTAGAATGAACTGTCAATTTTGAAAGAGGCTGAAATTGTATACATGCAGTAGGTATATCAAATTATCTGGGTGATGCATCTATCGTATATATAGGACTATATATAGGAAAGATGCATCACCCAGATAATATAAATTTATTTATATATCATTTATAGTTATAATAAATTATATGTGTGTGTGTGTGTGTGTGTGTGTGTGTGTGTGTGTGTGTGTGTGTGTGTGTGTGTGTGTGTGTGTGTGTGTGTGTGTGTGTGTGTGTGTGTGTGTGTGTGTGTGTGTGTGTGTGTGTGTGTGTGTGTGTGTGTGTGTGTGTGTGTGTGTGTGTGTGTGTGTGTGTGTGTGTGTGTGTGTGTGTGAATTGGACCTCACAACCTACAAGGATTTCTTGGTATATAAGCTACAAAATCCTCAAGATCAACAAATATACAAAAGGATATTCCAGGGTCAGCCACCATAGTGGCTTTTGCAGATGTCTTTGCGATAAGACTGTTTCGTACAATGTCAACCTTGGCTCTAACTTTGCTATGTAAATTCCACGGCAATTAAAAAAGCAACCACTATTTTTAAAATAACAATTAATATGGGAAGAGAAGACGTGAATTAATTATTCAGATAATCATTGACCATATTAATACATGCAGTGCAATTAATTTCCCTTAATTCATACCAATATTGTATACATTACAGAAAATAAACAACTGATTGCAATTATACACTATATCTGAAATTATTACGCACAGTGATCAATTACGACACATGGAAAGTAACCAAACAACACCAAGAAAATTACTTTTAAGCTCCTTCCAATTATTGTCATAACACAAATATGCTTGAACTGCAATGAATCAGTGCGATTTTCTTTATATTTTGTTTAATACCACTTCAAGACATATTTGTTGTTCGAAGTTGACAGTTTGCGCACGTTTATTCTCAAGAAGTCAACAGCTACTAAACGCATACTCCATGTATTCACAGGAGGGAAGAGCAGTACTTTTAAATCCTCGATGTAACAAGCGTCGATATATCGAAATCCTCGGTGTAATGAAGCATTTTTAATTTGCTTGTCACAAATTAACTTCGTGTTCATAGAAGTTGCACCATATACATTTAGTTTCACTATAAGGAAGCAAATATTGCCGCACTTTCTATGAAGCGAAATTGCGTTGCTAGCTCAAGAAGAACGCGAGAAATTGTGCCGCGAGTTGGAAGGGTTAAGCGGTGCGCGTACAGATGCGCATACCGGCGAGCGTACATCACCTACTGGTTAAAGCGCCTGCGCCACCTGGGGTAGTACGGGCGAGGTTTGCGAACGTAGTGTTGGCCGAATCCACTAGGCGACGCGACCAACTCCGCAGTTGTAAAGCCCCTGGAATTACGCAGTGGGACTATCAGCAAGACCAGACGGGACAAGGAGCAACTTTCGCAGCATGTCTCCCCCGCCCCTGCACACACAGACACACACAAAAAGAACCCAAAAAAAAAAGCGTGCAAAAAACGTCTTTCTCCTATTTGACAACGGCAACAGGCAATGAATGCGGCGCGCCTTTAGCGCTGAAAGGGAGCCGAGCTGCAATTATCGCAGTTATTTACTCCGAAGGGTGGTAAAATTTTGGAAGGGTCGGCATATAAATGATCACAGCCGCATGACAGCTTCATTTCCCAAATATAACTGAACTGAAAGATCTGATGGAGACGTAGGCGCCGGCTCATCGCCGATTGTTCACGAGCGTGCACTTTAATGTCGTATATAGGTATATCACCCAGGGTCAGTGGCATAGCCAGAAAGTTTTTTCGAGGGAGGCTGACGTTGCTGCTCAGCCTCCTCCGTATCGAGATGCCTTTCACAAATTTGTCACCTCTCAACTGAGCCATAAATTCTGCATGCCGGGATGCAAAATTGCACGGAAGAATGGTGGTACCCTCCGGGGCTTCCATTCCATCGAGTATGCTGAGCATTTATTGTTTCAGACGAAGATTATTCAATTTATCGAATGCAGAACTGAAAATTCATCGTAGCCAGTTTTCCAGCCATACAATTAAGGTTAGTTCTAATACGTAGTGTTCCTAACGGACCCGCAGATGAAATGGTTGTCTGCACTCTCTCCAGTGTGCTTATATAACTTTGATTATAATGCAGTATCTGCATACTATACTGTTACGAACAGACGAGGACTCCCAGCAGACCACTTCGACAGAAGCCTCATAAGCCCTCCTCTTGGCTACGCCCCTGATATCACTAGTGGCGTAAATCGCGGCTGCAGCCGCGGTCCGTGACCGTCCTTTCGATTTGTTCGGGTAGTGGGACACAGCGTATATGCGAATGGCTCAGCAGAATTAGATGTCAGAAAGCATATATATGTGTTGCAATCGCAATCTTCCTAGAATAGCCATGCAACGATCTACGTGTGTTAGTGTTTGAATTAAAGCCTATATGTTATTTGCAGTCAGTATATAGGGACTAGCATTATAATTTAAGGTATAGTCTTGCGCGGACGCCTCAAAGCTATTTTTTGGTGCCCTTTTCAATTGTGCAGAGATTTGGCGAATGCGCGAGACAGGCATTGACAGTGTGGCTGGCATAGGTATATTATAGGCATGCGCACAGGGAAAAAAAAAAGAAAAAGAAAAATAAGGGGGGGGGGGGGGGGGGTAATCTCAGCGGGGCGCCAAGTCAATTAGTTTATGGTCATGCAGGTTTTCTTTTTTTTGTTTATGATACTGGCGGCTGAGTACCCGTGATGCAATTGCATTACAAGAACTTCTCACTTGCCACGTTTGCATAAGCCGAGGACTCAAAGAACTCGTTGTGAGAACGCGTCGTCGGTAGGCGCGAAGCTTGTTAAATTTTTAAGCCCACACTATTCCTTTTTACGCTTCAATGGCATCACGTCAAACAAATGTTTGGTAAACAAATCCTCATCATAATTTGCACTGCTATTTGGCCGTAGGTACTTTGGTGAGAGGGGGAGGCGCTGCGCGATGATCGTCGCACACTATAATGAACCCCGAGCACGCCTACGGCTCCGGATGTACACGAACAAAGACAACGCCTCGTGAGCACAAAATGTCCTGTGGACACCTTGAGATCTTAATTGATCACCAGAAAAGACATCGATAATATCTTCAACAAATATGTTAAGTCGTCTGGAAGCTGTCACGGCAAAAAAAAAAAAATCATTGTGAGGACGCGTGTGTGATTGATATGTTCGATTATCGGAGGTTTTCCTAGTGGACATAGAATCGCGCATGCAGTGAGTGCTTCGCTGCGGTAGTTTATGTGCAGGGCTTAATGTCAGGGGGGTCTCGGGGGGGGGGGGGGGGGGGGGGGTCTGACACTCCTAGTAAAATTTAAGAGGGGTCCGAGACCCCCCGAGCTTGAATGTATAAGGACCTTATGAATGAATACAAAGCAGGCAATTATTTTTATCCTTGTCAGTGGTATAATCGGAAGATTTCTTCTCTGGCGTTTCGACAGTTCCACAGTGAGTATTATGAGCCTCTAACACGTTTTCGAGAACGAGAAATGGAGAAAAATAATAATGCTTTCTCCCCTTCGAATAAAACGATTTGCAAGCAGGCAAACAGCCGCTTTCTCTCTTTCCCTCTTGATTTCCCTTTCCACCAGTGCTCGGATCGCCCTTCGATGGAGCCAAACTTTAAGCAGTGTCTATGTGTTGAGCACTATATATAGGGGCGGTGTATCTTGGCGAGGTATGTCTTAATTATAGCCTTCGAGTAGACAGGTTATCAATGGAAAAGGTTTTCGTATGCGCATACAATCCTTCTATATCTCCACAAGTCGTCTTGTAACTGTGTGCGCATTATAGTAAGCTAGATGGCTGCGAGATGTACAGAAACGTCTAGTAGACGGGTGGGTGCCATGTAGCCGCTTTCGATTCCCCGAAACTTTGAAAAAATGGGCGGGAATGTATGGGTTCGTACACGAGCGAAATCTCTGTTAAGCATGGTTTAGCAAGATGTACACGGTTTGAACTGAACCTCCCAAGCTTCATGTTAAGAGCATCGTGATAGCGCCTGTAACAACGCAAATCCATTGCGCGAATTTTCAGAGCTTTAGCTCTAATTCTGCCACTCGTGAAGGTCATCTGACGCCGGGATTTGCCTCAGTGTGGCGCATGGAGCCAGCGGCGCCTAGTGTTCCTACAGGAACACTAGCGGCGCTCGCAATCTTTTATTTCTCACATCTGCTGCTGCTTCCTCACACACCTGCCAAACTTTATTCGTACCGGATATCTCCAGAAATATACGTTGCCTGACAGAATGACCGCAGCCTCCATCTACCCTTTCCGGCCACCGCTGCCAATTGGGCTCGCCTCCTAGGACCTCCCCCTTCAAAATGCTCTGTGGTATCCTTGATCGAGGTTCGCAGACAGCCATGAATGTGATAAACCGCAGCAAACCGTGTCAGGTTATGCTTAATCGAGCTTCCATTCTGTAAACTATGTTTGCTCTGGTTAATTATCCCAGCCATTTTAAAATCTTTTTTTTTTTTTGCTCGTTTAAGCAGATTTTGGGGGATAAGGCGCCAATCTATATCACTTTTCGATGGACACCTACACAAAGTGCTACGCGACTATTAATTCATTCCGCGATTTTCAAAATATTGTTTGGGGCTCAAGAATTCGTTTGCAGCATCTAATATGCAATGACATCGCCGTTATTATTTATGTATTTGATACCTCGACAAATTATAAACAGAGGACGCACAGCACGTCAGCCCCCTTCGAACAAAATTTCTCGCTGCGCCACTGGCGCGGACGGTCTCCTTCCCGCAAAGAGTGAGCGTGGATTCTCTTCTGGGCGCTCTTCCTTGATGCCGACGAAAAACAGTTATTTCCGATATCCGTCCAGGAAGCGCAAGCGTAGGCATGGTGTTGCACGGGCGTATCTTAGCTGGATCAGTTCTGCTTCCTTGTCATCACTGTTAAGCGTGGCCTCCACGGGGCGCACGAGGGGCTTTAGCACAAGCGAGGCGCCTACGCGCCGAGTGCCGCGCCCTGACAACACTGGAAAAAGTACGCATCTCCATGGAGCGTCTCTGGCTACAGTGGCTAGCTGGCGTACTCGCTCCTGTGTTGTTGCAAGACTTCGTAGGCTGAAAATGACCGAAACAGTTCGACTGCTACTTTAAGTTTGTCCCGGAGCGACTTCCATCGCCTCGATGCTGTTTGTGTGATAGCAACACGAGGATTTTTAAGCACATTTCACTTATTCAATGCTTGCCGTAAACAATGCGCTGACCTGCGCGCGGTGCTCCAGGAAGCAATAGAGGCAGCACCTCAGACGCCACCTCTCCGCACATAGCTTCTCTAACTTATTTATTTTTATGCTGTTTGTGGCTGGCGAGCCACAGCTGAAGCCCTTCAGCCACAGCGAGTGCCGTCGCTACACTCCGGCGATGAACCTTTCGTTGTCGATCGACTGACTGTATGCATAACTCTACGCAGCGCAGCACCAATGTAAAAAAAAAAAAAAAAAAAAAAAAAGACAGAGTTAGATCACAGAGACAGCGCGAAAGGCATCCTCTGATTGGTGCACGTCAACTAATGACCGGCGAGCCACCTCTGCGCCAGCGCGAGCGCGCAGCAAGCGCCGCGGAAATATCTGACATGGGACATATATCTATCTAATCGGCGCGTCACGCATGCGCAGACAGACTCAAGCGAACGTTCGTGCGGGGCCTTTATGTCCGCCGTTGACTTAAAACAAGGCGTTTGCGGGCAGAAGAGAACTATTTATAGCGTCAAGACGGGAAATATTTGCTACCGCTTGTCGGCCCAATCCAAAGGCGTCTTCCATTTCAACGGGGGTCGGACACGCCGAAGTGTCCACGCGGAGAATTTCCCGCGTGGCTTCGGTGGACAATCGAAAAAAAAAAAAAAAAAAGGAACCTACCGCACAAGACACGCAGACGCGTATGCCGTGCGCGCGCTTCGAAGATATATGAATTGTCAAGTGACTCCATCAGCCAGTAGGCGGGAAGCGAACGGGAAACGAATGTTATACTCTGAAAATTTGCAGTGAACCTACTCTGGTCAGTGCTTAAAGTCAGGGAGGCCTCGGGGGGTAGAGACCCCCTTACCAGCATTTTAGCACTAGAACCTTACCAGCACTAGGACCAGCTGAGACCCCACTTTCCGTGCTCGATTGTATAAGGGCTGCACGAAAACAAAGCAGGCTGCAATTTTTTACTTTTGTCAGTGGTTTTCACATTCCTTCGCTAATTGTTAACCCAAGAAGAGGAAGAGCGAAGCAGGCTACCAGCTGCTTTCTTTCTCACTCTCTTTATTTCCCTTTCCATCTGTGCTCGAATCGCTTCGTGACCTCTTTACGGTGATAAGACTGCTGGAATGGCCTGCAACGACATGCATGAGGGCGGTGCAAGCCATTTGAAGGGCGAGAACTTCAAAGCCTACCGGTGCAGAAGTAGATTACCTGCACAGCGCGGTGCGTCATGTCACCAGTTTTACTTCTGAAAACACTACACGCAAAAGGGTAGAGTACCGCTCTTCGTGGCGTGCCTCTCGTGCACATGAGGATTGGGTTTGATCTCGTATCGCCCACTCTGATATGTACTTGGCGATTTTGCAAGAATTCTTTGGAGTAGTTAAAGTTGCGGACTCCGCAGTGCGTGCTATGAAGGTTGTCCAAGATTTCTGAGTGCTGACATGCGGTGCCAACACTTTTTCTTTCTTCAAGTCGACAGTCGAAAGAACAGGTAATTGGTGCGTGGCAGATGCTACTGGTTTTCCAAGGCTCTTGTTGAAGTAAACGCATATTGAAATTCCTAATAAAACTAAATAATTACTTTTACGCACGGAACACAAACGCGTACTTCGAAAGATCGCCTCACATTAATTGCACCCATAACTGTCGTATCCTACCTCTAGGTCTCAGCTTTTATTCCCAGACCTTTCGTTTTTCGGCAAAAGGAGAGGCTTTGTCCTGATTTGACTGGAAAAGAGACCGACGACTTTCCTGCAGTATAGGCAGACGAAGAAGGGCAGCCGTCAGAAGTAGCAAGCTTGAACCCTTCTTTTGCACCTTTGCAGCAGTTTAAAGAATACGTGCGAGCTCCCAAGAGACAAAAAAAAAAAAAAAAAAACACCTCGCTGTCCTTGTTTTCGTATTTTGTAAATAATGTACAAAGCTCCCCCTGTCCTTTTTTTATATTGCTCCCCTCTGTACTTCCCCTCGCTGTACTGTCAATGTCCCCTTTTCTTTCCTTCCGGGCACAGCTCGGGTGCTTCAGATTTTAGATAGCAGTTGCCGCGGCCGGCAGCACACTTCCATCCTTTTTGATCATTCAATAAACCACTACCACCACCACCACCACCACCACTAAAAATGAAAGTTAAAAATATGAAGTTCCCGCAAACCCACCGGGTTGCAGTTTACAGTGGTTCGCCAGTGGTCATCACTATTTAAGAGTACGCTGTACTGTACGAGTTGTAAGAACACATCTCCCCCACCAGCGAAAAACAATTAGGACCAACGAGTGAGAAAGGGCACCCCGTTCGTCTTTTCTTTCGTTGATAATTTGTCTGTTTTGCCTGGTCCTCTAGAGAGAGAGCGGACGAGAACCGGCGTATTCAGTATATTGTGGCCGATGGCAGGTCCTCTAGATGATCATCACACTTGACATATGATTTCTCTTCAAGAAAATCCCACCGTATTACTAGACCCATTCCCTTTCGAGCAGGCATATCTAAAATGTGCTTAAAACAAAATATGCATACAACATAATAAAAAATATATAAAAGCGGATGCTACTGTTATTGTTGTTCGTTCTGGTTGTTATTTACGCCCTTTCTGCTATGAAGGTTACATTAAAGGAACAAGGAAATTATAAAACCAAACTTAGTAATATAAAATAGATTATTCTACAAATATATGCGCTGTCCAATTTACTAAGCAGAGGGTAAAATCTCGCACAATATATTCAACTACACTAATGACCACTGAATGAAATTTGGGCATGGAAATTAAACGTTTAAAATGCCTTTTTAATGGATATGAAATATAGAACAAAGAATAAGTCTAAAAAAGCAGTTCCACGCGAACGATGTACACTTAGGTTAAGAAAGTTCGAGTAAGGCGTATTTCAATCGCACTGATCGTGCTCATGAACTATGGTCAGTCAGAGACTTTTTATTTTTTTTTTTTTATTCATACGGTTAACCCTCTATATGAGGGTCATTACAGGGAGGGAAACACATACAATTCTCTTCGCTAAAATACACTCTATAGAACAGAATTACAAATTTGCACTGTAATGCTCCAAGAACGACTTAACACCTATCTCAAATTTTTCTACTTCTGTTTGGTATAGAACTTCGCTTGGCAGTTCCAGATTTCTACTGCATAGGGAAAAAAGGAGTAGCGATATACATCACTACGTGTAATAATAGGATGCTATACCTTACTGTTATTTTTTTCGTGGGCAACGCCTCAGAGGACGTGTAACATAGTGTTGTTTATTAACTTTTACTTTATCATTCATTATCAGAAAAAAAAAAAGTTTCAATTTCTGCTTTGTTCTTCTCATTTCTAGTGATTCTAACTGACACTGGTTTAACATTTCTGTGACTGAGTCAGTGCGCCGGTATTCAGAACATATAAAACGTGCTGAAATCCTTTGCAATCTTTCCAGTTTTCATTTTAAACCCTTTTGAAGTGGACGTCACACTGCACTTGCGCACTCTATGATTGGCCGCACGAATGTCTTGTACGTAATCAATTTAATTTCTCTAGTCGCATTCGGCAACTTCCTCCGCTGGAAACAAAGCTTCTGATAGGCTTTTAAATAGATATTTTCAATATGGGTGCGCCAACACAGATTATGTGTTAGTGTCACTCCCAAGTATCTAAAACGCTTTACCTCATCTAAAGAATTTTCACCGATATTATATTGAAACGGCATAACATTCTGCTTCCTTGTTACATGCATTTGAGTAGACTTTTGGTAATTTATTTATGCCCCATTTCAGGCAGCACGAGTTTGACTGAAGGCACCTATTTAAATTCATCTGATCTTCCGGGGAAGCCACAGGAGAGTAAATTAAACAGTCATCAGCAAAAAGTTTCATTTTGACAGGTGATTGAATGATAGGAGAAATATGATTTATATATAACAAAAACAAAAGCGGACCTAAAACGGAGCCCTGTGGCACCCCCGACAGAACTTCACGCTTATCTAATAGTGTGCTTTCTACCTTGACAACTTGACAGTGGTTACCTAGATACGCCTGAATCCATAGTACTATATTTTCACTGATTCCTTATCTGCGCAGTTTAAAAAGAAGTTTATGATGCGGAACTTTATCGAAAGCCTTCGCGAAATCCACACAGACCACATCTACCTGCTGACTTTCGTCTATAACCTTGCAAAAATCGTTCACTGCTTCAATCAACTGCATCGAAAGGCCAGTCCGAAAACCATGCTGGAACGGACACAAAAGGTCGTTCATTTACAAAAAATGAAGGATGCGTTCAAAAACCTTGCAACATACGGAAGTGAGTGAAACCGGTCTAAAGTTCTTTACAAGAAGTCGATTACCGTAGCCTTTAAAAACCGGAGCTACTATAGCGCTGCGCCAGTCATTAGGTAAAGAATGATCACTTTTCAAATAAAATTTGCAAGTAATAGGACAATCACTCATCACACCGTTTAAGGAATTTCATCGGTATTTCATTAGGGCCGCACGATTTCTGGGAGCGTTACTTTAGTTTATGCAATGAAAAAGGTCTACTACAAAAGTGGCTGCGATCACAACTGGCTCATTTACAGCATGCTACATATCGTCAAATTCAGACTTTAATGCGAATAGTAGGAAAGGGTGAAAGTGTATGTGTGTGTGTGTGGGGGGGGGGGGGGCGTTGGCCCCTCAGTATGTACACAATTTGTTTAGAGAGCGCCCCCCCCCCCCCCCACACACACACACACACACACTTCCCCGATCCAGTTCTGGAGTTATTGCGTGACCGCTGAGTGATGCTCCACGCGGCATGTCTGCAAGGTGAGGTCTAAACGGCGTATGACGCCGTTTTTTACTGCAATGAAAGCAGTTTTAACTGTGCCAAATGGGCCACTTACGCAAACTTCACCTTCCTTCTTTGTACAGAACGCCTCGGCCAAGTCACGTACCACCTGGTTACGGCTCCTCTTCAAAACAATATCTGCCAATAAATGCAGGCATGCGTTATCGCGTGTAGCGTCTGGGCATGCGCCATAGTGGAGGGGTAAATCTGACCCAGTACCCGATTTCATCCAAAGCTGGTTTTCTTTTCGGCGATCATTAAAACAAAGGCCTGTCTGTCCGATGTAAACCCTGTCACAGGTGAGATGGACCTCACAGACAACACCCATCAGGCATCTGACGAAACGAATGGCATGATATGCTTGATGCAGTCCGCCTTACTCCTCCCTTCGGACATAATCTTAAGGCACAATGAGGCCAACTTGCCTACGGTGTGCCGGCGTTTCAGTCCCGTGCAAGTTGGCCTCATTGTGCCCTCTGCGTTCTGTATAAAGAAGAAAAATAAGTTTGCGTAAGTGACCCATCAATCAGATATTGTATCAGAATGAAGGCAATATTTTTACACTGCGCTTAGTGTGCGACTTGACAGGTTGAAGTTATATAAAGTTTTTTTTTTTTTTTTTCCAAATAAGATCAGTCGCGAGTCTGCGCTTGTGGGGTAACTTCTTGTCCTTGCATATTTGTCCGCAGTACCCCCCCCCCCCCCCCCCACCCCCACACACACATTTTTTTTTTTAATTTATCATGATTGACCGACTCGCCCAACGACGCTCCCTCTCTTAATAATAAACCACTACCACCACCAACTGATTCTTTAAATCCACACTATACTTACTAGAGGTGCATACCTTTCTCAAGAAAGAATTTCGTTAATTTCTGATGCCATCGTTCGGAAGCTATATAATGAGAATTATCCTTAGTAAATACCTGGTGCCATCCAACTCTAAAAAAGCTGAGAAGTCGATGTAAGACTGATTACAGAGACAGAGCAAGCAGATTACGTGCTTCCAGGTCCCCCATATTCGCGGAAACAGTTAATTCAAGAAGATCAAGTAGAATTCAAATACCGCACACTCTCTTATGTTACCGGTCGGTTTTATAAGCTTATAAAATTGTGAGAAATTTAGGCAATGATTTTTTTTTTTTTTTCAGCGGGAAATCATTCTAGCAGTCCTTGCAAGCGTAATTCCTATGAATAAAGTTCACTCGACTTACGGCTAAACTGTAAAACCTAATAGTAAAAAATAAATAAATAAATAAATAAATAAATAAATAAATAAACGATGGATGTACAAATGAAATGTCTCGACAGCACGCAGAAAAAAGAAAAAGAAAAAGGAGTATCAATTTCAGACATAACCGCGAAGTAGTTTGGCGCAACAAAAGTTTTGCCACCCCCCTCCCTTAGCTGGCTGCAGCTTTTTCTTTTTTTACGCTGTACGCGCTTTAATTGTAGCTCTGCGTTAGTCCCAGTTCTTTTCTCAACCAGCAGGCCATCCTCTCTCTAGCTTTTTTTTTTTTTTTTTTGTATTTTATCTCCTTATTCTCATCTGTGTACCCTTTAGTTCACGTTTGCGGCACTTTTTCTAAAGGTCGACAGCTCTCGACCCCCCCCCCCCCCGCTCCCCCCATTTCTTGTTCCCTTGTTTCCTTTCTACATGGCGACAAGTTTCTTTTCCGGTCCCCTTCCACTTGTTCAGCCTCCCTGTTTTCAAGAACCGTGAACGTTTGGGCGAGTTGGTCAGACGTACTTGACATCAAGGGCGCGGCAGACAGAGACGAGGACAGTGCCTCGCCTCTGTCTGCCGCGCCTTTGATGTCAAGTATCCCTGTTTTCGCCGCCACATAAATGCGCCGCGGCCGTTTTAGCCATATACATCCCTTCTGCTTCACGCCGCGTCGTTCGCTGTTCGCGTACGTCGTCAAGTGTGGTTTTAATTTCCCAAAGCATCTATTTATCGTTCAGAGCAGACAACGCGCTGCAGTCGGCGCTGTTTGTACGTGAACGAACAAGAGTTTTTTTTTTTTTTTTTTTTT
Source organism: Amblyomma maculatum (assembly GCF_055883805.1). Taxonomy (NCBI): domain Eukaryota; kingdom Metazoa; phylum Arthropoda; class Arachnida; order Ixodida; family Ixodidae; genus Amblyomma; species Amblyomma maculatum. The sequence goes on from NC_139348.1 coordinate 5,994,871, forward strand.
TTTTTTCTGTTAGGCTGGCTTTGGAAAGGGCATTCGCAGTTTAAAAGAATTATAGTAAGTATGGTTGAAAGCTTTCCCGTCACGGCAAGAAAAAGAAAACACACAATAAACCGGCGACGACGACAAATCGCAGGATTTCAAGGAGGAACGCGACGATGGGGAGCCGACCGCGCTTGCTCCGACTCTGGGCTGTGCCGAGCGGGGAGGCGGCAGACAACCTAGAAAGTATTTCCAGGGACCGCAGTTGGGGCAAGGGCAGTACCAAGCCGAAACAGCACAAGAAGTCAGTCGCCTGGGGAGCTCGTTTCCCCGACTGAACTTCCCGGAATTCAAGGTCACACACCTGCCTTGACTTTAGCTCTGGGGAACTTCTGCCCCTATGCACACCATTAAGACAACTCGGCGGCGCGCCTTTGCCTTCCGCCAAAAAGGGAAGGATATTCCTTGTCACCGCTGCTGGCGCCAGGCAGGAAGACATGAATGGGTCGCTACCTTCCATTCCGGCGAGGTGGCTGACCGCAGTGAATGGAACCCTCGCCTTCGCTGCCGCCGCCGCGGCGCCTCCGATGACCGCCGATCGCCGGCAGCCCCTTGGCGGGAACCACGGTGTTCATTGTAGGCTTGCGTTAGCCACATTTTAAGATATACCTTGTCGTAAGTCAGTCGGTAAACGAGATGCCCTAGAAATGCGCTGTAGTTTTCTTGCCGAGAAATCGTCAAGGCATTCCACACGTCCATATTGACTCGACCGCACCGGGGAAGACAAGAGGCGCCGGCGTGGTGGCGGCTTCCGATGACGGTGCCTGCAAATGCAGATATTCCCTTACTTCTGTGATGTCGAATGAGACAATCATGCCCCGGGAATGGTTCCAGTGAGTCACCCGAGCGGCGGCGGTGATGGCTGGCAAGCGAAGACGCCGGCCGCTTGCGCCTGGACGAAGCCGGGGAACATATCTCCTTTCTGAGAAGAGAGTCAGACCCTTTGTTTCCCACAGCAGTGTTAGCCGCGATGTGCACAAACCTTCGGCCTGGACACTCAGTGGTTTGACCAAATTGGAAATTTTCCAACTAAAACAATCGATCGAAATTCAGCTGTGTTTTCACCACCCATTAAGCTACACCATTCAACCTCAATTGGTGCTTACAATTGGAAATAAATGGCCGTCCATCAAAACCAAAAGACCTCAAATGATACACCAACTAGGACCAAATGGTTTGAACTGCGTAGACGGAAGGAAAGAAGAAGACCATGCAAGCATGATCTTGCATGGTTTAGCCAGGTTGTAAACGGTTTGAATTAGGAGGGCGCTCAAGCTTCGCCTTCACACGCGGCGCGCCACTGCGAAATCTTTGCACTGTCCTCCAAGGAGAGAATGCCGCAATGCCGCAATGCCACGCGCAATGCCAAGCGCAGTGTGTACGAGAGCAGACGCGCGCGTGCGCACGCGTGTGTGTGTGTTTAATGATTGGTTTACAGGAAACTAAAGGCTAATCGCGGCGGCCGCTCACGCGCAGTCGTTTGTGGACAGTTTCGCCTCCACCGGAACGCAGCCGCCGGTGCAGTATCTCACTTAGTTGGGTAACTTGGCTCCGGTTAAGCTCATTAGGGCTCAGAGTGGTGAAATCAGTTGTAAACGTGTACTGCGACTAGGGAGCTTAAAGGATTTCCAGTTGGAGCTTTATTCACAAGAGAGCATGAACCAACATTTCTAGAAAGGAATTGAGATTAACAGGACTAGAAGCTTTTACAGAAATCAAGCGAGAGAAACATATGGAAACAAGTAAACATGGCGAAATTAATTATGATTAAGCTCCTAGCACCTTTCTTTACAAGAACCCAACTAGTATATCAGATGTATAAGTGCAAATCTCAGTCAAGGATATCATCCACACTTGGCATTTCAATCGGGAATGCTCCCTTAATACCCTTAAACAAAATCGAACCAATGGGTAGTTTCAAGTGGTTTTCTGGGTTCTAAAAAACTGAAGCTAGTCCAAATCGGTCCAATAAGCGGTCGAATCGGCCATACAACTGTAAGCTTATTATGGTGGAACCAGAGAGTTAATTAAGGTAGAACCCATTTGAATGCCTAGCTTGAGCTAGGCAACCCAAACGGACTACAACGCCCAATTGGACCCCCCCCCCCCCTTTTTTTTTTACTCCATCATTACTAAACAAAAACAGCCCACGACTGCAAAGCGCGAAGATTCCTCCTTTGCGTGCATTCATGTGGCTGCATGGTAACATGTGGCGGGGGTGGAGCCAATGAAGACGCTAGTGGCCAATTGGTGGTGGTGGTAATGGTTTATTGAATAATCAAAAAGGAAAAAAAAGAGTGTTGCCGGTCGCGGCAACTGCGATCTAAAATCTGAAACATCCGAGATGGGGCCGGCGGGAAAGAAAAGGGGATAGGCCGGAAGGGGCGAGAGGAAGTACAGAGGGCAGTTATGGCAAGAAAGGACAGGGTTGTCAAGCGGTTGGGATCCCTAGCCAGCTACATAATTCCTCCGTACCACTGATAAATCGCAAACTGGCGGGTTTGAGAACGCTTAAAATTTTTGACTTCGTTTCCTTGTTAACTATTTGCTCGTAAGCCCTTTCTCAACCATTGCAAATATGCAACATCTAAAAGCTGTTGAGCGTCGTCCGCCTACCTCATCGCCCAACGGTGAAGCCTTCGGCCCCTTTCCCGAACATATCAGGGCAAGGAAGGTGATGCTCTATGTAATTCATGTACGTTTTGATTATCAATACGCCTTAATTATTCTGCCAGAGCGATAAAATGTCGGGGTACAAAAGCTGAGGCCCAGAGGCAAGGGCACCACACTTACGGGTATGAGTAAGACGATCTTTCACCGCCTGTGTTTGTTATTAAAAGTCATCTTTTGGTTTTATTTCAAATGTCTTTACTTCAACGAGAGCCTCGGTAAACCAATTGGGAGCGCCTGCCATGCACCAAACCACTTTTCATAGTTTAAAAAATCTGAAAGCAAGTAAACAATCTTTTGAACGCTTAGAACTTGCTGAATGTTTGCAATATTGAGAGAATAATCTGATTACTATTGTACGAGTATGAGAGACGACAATATTTAGACTCAAGTTTCGCATTACGAGTACACGCGAAATAGCCATTCACATAGCCTTTTCATTCCGCGAACTCTTTTGTAATGAAATATTTTTGGATGCTGTTGTTTTGAGATGGTTTTGAGGGGAAAACAAATCAAGGTATGCCTCTTTTCACATTGCCTCTCTTCTACACTTACAACAGAATACAATCTAGCCTTCAACTTCACTGACCGGAATGATGCACAAGAACGGTTGCTTCAGCTTTGAAATTAAATGTCGTGGATAATTTTTACCGGCATGTCTCAATTCAGGGTTACGGCGACGGCAATGGGGCTGCTTTTCGATCGAATGGACTTCAACATATACGAACACCGTCACCGCTACCGCGAACCGGCAGTGCGCAAGCCAGATATCTGCGCATATCGCGCTACGCGGCAAATTCAGAGAGTGCAGTAAGTAAGACTGTAAATATAAAACATGTAATAATAAGGTTAAATTAACACTTAAAATACTATCGTTATGAAATTATGAAATAGGCAGCAAAAAAAAAAAAAAGCTCGAGTTTTTGCTCAAGGTTATCCATTGAGATCCACTTAATACCCGGAGAGATGCTGCGTACTCCTCGCAACAAAAATTCTTGCGCCGAAAAACTAATTAGGGCAGCAGAGGACCAAACCACGTACTGTTTTCATAGGTCGTCGGTCTCATTTAGGCTCACATTCAAATCGTGATCTGAGTCGTGAGTCCGGACTCACGTTCAATTGTGAGTTTATTCATGTTCAAATCTGAGTCTATGCGAGTCTGGATTCACATTCAGTTCATGACTCGTGGTTAGTCCGACTTAGTAAGTTCCTATGAAATCAATGAATGCTTGGTCAGGTGTTGAACAATAATGATTGTGAGCGATTGGGAAATCGGCACGAGTTGCTCATTGTATCTCAGTGGACACGAGTTGCCTGTATACTTGCAATACTGAATAAGCTTTTGGACGTGCAGATAATACTGAGCAGTTTCGGGTTTTTCCTCGTAAATAATTATTTTGGCTATGACAGTTCATCTGGTTAATTTTTTTTTTTTTTTTTTTTTTTTTTTTTTTTTTTTTTTTTTTTTTTTGTCGTCGGCGTGCTCTTTTGCGGTGGCTCTATATAGACTTCATTTTGTTTAATTCAGAACGCGTTTCACGAGTGATTTCATCGGTTAGCTGATCATTGGTCGAGAACGATCCGAACGAACCAGGCAAGCTATGCACAGCTGGTAATTATGCTAATGACGTTAGAGCCCATTGTGTCGCCGTATTTTTTTTACACTTTTTCAGTGCTTCAGCACTATCTACTCACATTCTCGCAAAAGCCCGATGTTGAATGATTATAATAACTGGTTCACAGGTAGGGAAAGGCGCAGTATCTGTCACCCTTGTTTCTGTGGACACCTGACCCGCGCCGTAAGGGAAGGGAGGAAGGTGGGAGTTAAAGTGGAAAGAGAGAAAGAGGAGCCGTAGTGGAGGGCTACGGTGTAATTTCGACTATCTGGGGATCTTTAACGTGCGCTGACATCGCACAGCACACGGACGCATCTTCGCTTCGCCTCCATCGAAACGCAGCCGCCGCGGTTGGGACGGGTACTCCGACACAGTAGCCAGCCGGGCATCTTATCATTGTACCACCCCGGCGGGGCCCGATGTTGACGCCGATTCGACTTTTCCCGAGGGACTTCAGGTGTCCACACAAACAAGTGTGACTGTGCCTTTCCTTTCCCTCCGGCACAGTAGTCTTACTACTGCACCACTGAATTCGCCCCGCAGCGGTGGTGCAGTGGTAAGACGCCCGATTACTGTGCCGAAGTTAGAGCACTGCACGGCCTGATTTTGCGGCCCGTGCCCATAGTTTGAAGCCCGAGCCTAGCCCGGGCCCGGCCAACGCCTCCTAAGTTATAGGAGGCGTTGGCCCGGGCCCGAGCTGACGTAAAGCAGGCTCGAACCGGGCCCGCGCCATAAAGATTCGATCCGGCCTAGGCCCGGCACTCAGTCTGCGCGGACACCTTAAAAATGCAGTCGAGGCGAAAAAAGAAAACGCTTAAAGCTTGTTTATTCCATCATAAATGACCTATTCCTGATTGACATGCCAACGTTATATAACAGAGCGCACATCCCTAATAACGTGGAACGAAAATTCCAAGCACATCGAATGGAAAGGATTTTCAAGAGTGCATGAAGTATTCGTTTTTTTATCGAAAGTGCGCGAGACTACACGACCAAGAACTTGGCTGCTAGGATTGGATGTAGTGGCTATCGCACGAGGAACTGTTCACCTACCTTCTGTATGCGTCTTCCACGTGTGCTAGCCACTATGTCAGAAGCGAGATTGTAATAAACTTACCAATAATATCGTATATGCTAAGAGTCATGAGTAATTCTCTCTGTTGTTTCAATTGCTGGATTAGCGATGGCAGGTATGTCGTTCACTTTTTTTTTTTTTCTTTGGTGATGACTGTATTTCATGTGTAATGCATTTTTTGTAATTTACTACTATGAGTGTACTTTTGATCTGAGCAAAGCTCCTGTCTTAGCCCTGCATAGAACTGATAGTACTGTTAAATTAAATAATGCTGCTTAAATGGTACATATAGTAAAAATTAAGATGTGAGAAAAATGTCACAAAATATTCTTCTGAGCTGAAGAGGTCATTTTAAAGTACTGGCAGAAGCAAATGCCTGGACAAGAAATTTCTAACACCACTCAAGAGCTATGGATTACAAAGATTTTAAATATGGCTCTGTATTATCAATTAGCTCTTGAGGGAAGTTATTTGCTTAATCACACACAAAGAGACTGCCCCTGGCAACTACGCCACAAGAACCTGTCTCATAAAGGGCAGGAAAAAAAAAAATCCACAGGATCTTGTGCGACAATATTGTATTGAATAACTCATCGCCGCTCTCCGCATCTTTATGGAGGCGGAAAAAGACGCCTGTTTATTTTGCATAAATATGTGTTTGAACAACCGAAGATTCCTAATGAAATACGTTCTTATTCAATTACGTTTCTCGTAGCGTAGAGATTTTTTGAAAAAAAGACGGCTGCCTGCCGACATGCAATTAAAGGCGCTTCTCCAGTGATACGACGAAGTGTGCTTACTGATGGCTGAAAAATCCCAAGCTAGCCGAGTTGTTTTGCCCACATTTTCTTTTTCTTTTTTTTTTGTTTTTCGCTTGTGTTGAGTGCCGAGTGGCGTGCGCACCTAAGTTACTTCGGCAAACCACTAAGTGCAGCTGATTAAACTCGGTCTATAAATTAGCTTTCTCTCATTCGACATTAAAAAATGTACTATTAGTGGTTTATTCGTAAACCACTTTCATGACTTTAGCGGCGGGATTTCTTCATTCCCGAAGAAGCACTGCACAGCCAGCCAAAGCCCGCCCAAGCCACCCCTTCAAGCCCTTACCCGGCCCAAGCCCGCAAATTCAGGCCCGAGCCCGGCCCGGGCCCGGAAAAACGGCAAATTTCAGGCCTGAGCCCGTGCAGTGCTCTAATCGGGATCGAACCCGGGTACTCCGGGCCGAAGTACGCGGGTTCGAACCCGACCACGGCGGCTGCGTTTCGATGGAGGCGAAACGAAGAGGCGTCCGTGTGCTGTGCGATGTCAGCGCACGTTAAAGATCCCCAGGTGGTCCAAATTACTCCGTAGCCTTCCACTACGGCTACTCTTTCTCTTCTTTTGATTGGTTCACAGGAAGCGAAAGGCGCAGTATCTGTTACACTTTTTCTGTGGACACCTGAACCGCGCCGTAAGGGAAGGGAGGAAGGTGGGAGTGAAAGCGGAGAGAGAGAAAGAGGAGCCGTAGTGGAGGGCTACGGAGTAATTTCGACCACCTGGGGATATTTAACGTGCGCTGACATCGCACAGCACACGGACGCCACTTCGTTTCGCCTCCATCGAAACGCAGCCGCCGAGGTCGGGTTCGAACCCGGGAACTCCGGCACAGTAGTCGGGCGTCTTACCACTGCGCCAACCCGGCGGGGCTCTATTTTCCACTTTCAATACCTCCGCCATTCCCTTAGGGTGCGGTTCTGGTGTCCACAGAAATAAGCGTGACAGATACTGCGCCTTTCCCTTCTTGTGAGCAAATTATAACTCCGGTGAACTCTGATGCGTTCACGGGAACGCTGGTTGTGTTCGACAAGGGGCGCGCGATGTACCTGTGCAGCAAGAACGCTAAAGCTTTCGCATTTCTCCACTGCAGATTCTGCAGTGCTCTCGGAAATTTTAGTGTTGCAGCACATAGTCTTGTTTGGAAGCATGACCGCCTGATTAAAAAAAAAAAAAGAAAAAAAAACAAAAAACAAAAAAAACTAGTCTCTCAGATGTCTAAGAGGAGAATGGCGAAAGCCTACCCTTCCTCTCCTATCCTTTGCCTCTTATCGGCGTTCATTGCAGTGCTACATATAACTGCCGAGTGTGTTTAGACGGTGCACGATCGCTTCTGTCGCGTGGCGTTCCTTGGCGCGCATTTAAGTGAGGGATTGCAGATGGCAGGAACGCTAGACAAGAACACATCTCGCGGAATCGCTGCGCAGTTCGGACCTGGGCATACAAGACCGGATCCTCAAGCGAGCCTATGAGGTCGCAACAGGCTTGACCTGCTGGCCAGACGTTGACAAATCTCGCGCACGGGATTTCGCTTCATGAGCCTAGAAAGGTTTTTGCCTTAATAACGTATAATAATTTAGACACAACACACACAATCTGTCAAAACGCCCTGCTGCTGCACGATATTCCATGATCAACTCAATTAAACCGTCTGTATTTTTTCTTGCGTGCCCCGAATTCCTACGTGTAATAAAGGTTTTCTCTCTCTCGTAAATTATGCATTGGCTATGCCCGAGGTTTCGTCGGCCGGGCGGTGAGCACCTCGTTTCCCGCGGCGCGAGGGAGGGCCTGCTCTCGTTCCATGATATAACTCGCCATTTTAGCCTGGAAAGGCGCATCTTCCCTCCACCGCACAATTCATTAAGCAAGGCCCAGGAGATAATCTGGCGCCAGCTACAAACCCGCTCCTTTCCCTGCCCCAAAGTTTATTCACATATATTCAAAGAGCAGGTTGACCCTGAATGCAAAGAGTGTGGCGTCGACGCTACTTTAGACCACATTACATGGGGGTGCGCGGCCTATCCGCCACCCGCCGATTTGCTGCCAGCTCCATCTCTGGAGGAGTGGGAGGCCGTGCTGCGCTGCTCGGACCCGGCCATCCAGGCTCGGGTCACTGAGTGGGCCGAAGAGATCACCGACAGGACGCAACTGGCGGCCATCTGGCGCGGCCAGCAAGCAAACTAAACCACTTAAAGCCGATGAAATAAATGTTTTCCCATCCATCCATCCATGCATTGGCTTATACGAAAGGAAGTTTGCTTGAAAGTTAAACTATGACGTGAAGCGCGGGTCTACCTATAGCGTAGTGAAGCTTTCGCTTCAAATGAAATGCATGCGCGACGGGCCGCATGAGCGTAGGTCTAGTCCTCAGCTGAGGCATATCAAGATGAAAGCTGTCCCACAATGCCTTCATCCAATGTATTCGTGCCTTTTCTTAAAGTGCTCTTCAGCCTTTTAAAGATCATTGTGAACTGGTTGCCTGAAATATTAACATCTCAACGTAATCATATATTGAGCGTGCCTGGGTAACAAGACAAAGAACATGAAGTTAGCGCAGAAAACTAGGACTATGGAAGAAGACTCAACATGAGCGCTTCCTGGGCCCTCGTTTTTTGCGCTAACTTCATCGTGAGTCAGATTCAACTAACCCAACTTTACACCTATATTACAAACCAAGTGTCTAAAGATATATACATCCGACGTATCCATTCAATTCTCTGTGCAGGTACGTCCGCATTCCGTTTGCTACGCGTGCATGAAGCTCAGCTTTCGTGACGCTCTAGGAGGTGCTAAGAAGGTCTCGGCAATTCTTACGTCGTATTCCCACAATGACGCAGATCATTGTATTCACTCAAAGTTGTGTGCGGCGAGCACCGCTTGTCACGCGCACAGGTTGCAGGCGGCAGGCGACGCGACGTACTCCAGCAATACGCATGTATGTCCATTCACGATCGGACAGTTCTCGTTTCTACAATTAAATTATTAAATTGCCACCTCGATTTGCTCGTAACCTAACCGAGCTACTCCTAGCATCTGCGCTGTCTTCGATCCTGCACCGACCTCCGACGTCCTAATACACCTTAAAAAAACGAAGCACGGGCTCGCACAAAAAGTGCTCTCCTAATTCGTCCCGCGTGCTGAAGACATGGACATCAAGGGTGTCAAAACAGAACATCCGGCCGTGCACTTGCAGAGCACGCCGCGAAACAAAATTTTGTTCGTTCGTGTGCTCCGTTTTATTTTGGGGGCACTGGTAGGTTTACGCTATGCGTATGATCCGCTTCCGTACGAACAGCGATGTTCTTTAGGCGTTTAGGAAAGGACTGGCCAATTAAGTGCTCATCTGCATGTAGCTTCGTTTCTGGTTAAATGTCTCGTGCATGGAATTTACACTCATGTATATGTTCGAGGTTATAGCGTGAGCGGAAGATATGCGGTGTCGGGTTTCGGTAGCCGAGATAATCAAATAGCCAAGGAGTAAATTTGCAGTTTAACGCTGCTGTGCAATATACAACCGAAAGGCGTGCTGTTTTTCACGCACGATGCCAATTGCCCAATTTCGGGCAGTGTGCACACACGGCAAAAACAGGGGCTAAAGCTAGCCACCAGGGGACTCACGCTTGTCCAATTGTGCCAAGTTCCATTTTTTCCTGTAATTACTATCGAAACAAACCGTCACTTACGCACCCATTGAGAATCCCTTCAGAGTTTCGGGGCATTTTTTGCAGGATGTCGCGATTTTATGTGAAAGATATGTACAGACTTTTATTTAGCGTTGCCGTCTGCCTGATCCTATGACACTGCGATGCAATTTCTGCCGACACTTTGTCAGCGCCCCAGGTGCGGGTGACCGCTCTGATCAGTGGACGGCCTGCTCTCGTTCCGCAGTTCGATTCCCCCCCCCCCCCCCCCCCCCCCCCTTTCCATTCCTTGACCGCCACATGCCATTTCCTTGCCTGCTCTCACTGATATATAAAGGGGACAAATTGTCAAAGCTGGCAAACAATTACCGCACTTGCAAAAAAAAAAAAAAAAAGAAAAAAAAGAAAAAAGAAAGAAAAAAGAAAGAAAAAGACAATTTTGGGGGCTACAATGCACAGCTACAGCTTCGCATTGTAGGCTGGGCTTTGAAGGTAGAGCAGGCCAAGTGCGTGTCGCTGCCCTGCTCACGCCCCTTCCCCACCCTCACCTGGCTACCCAAGTGTCATAAGTTTACCAACCAACCAGCGCGCTGTGCGGAAGCAATCGCGGAGCCTTGCCAACCAATCGGCGCGCGGCGCGCAACTGCTGAAGTCTCGAAACATGCATGGGCCGTTCTAATCCCTCTCCCAGCGAGGCTGAAGTGCGAAAGTTCTAGTCGAGAGAGAAAGCAGCAAGGAGGCACTCAGGCAGGCGGGTGTCTGGATCAGGTCTCTGCTCAAATCCACGCTCAGACTTTGCCTAGGATTCTCATCCATCGGCTGCATCGTCCTTGGCCTGTTCAAGACGCCCCAACAAGCATTTTCTCCTGCGATAAGTTTTTCTAGAATTCGATATAACGCTAGGCGTTTGTGCCGATTGTCCTAATTTGCACGTTAATTTGCGTGTACAGTTGCTTTTCGTTTTTTATTATTTTTTTTTTTAGTTTGTTAATCTTCGCTGTGTTGCGATTCAAGTCAGTTCGCATTTTTGTTAATCCTCGCTTTCTGTTAACTGTTGCGATTGACGTCAGTCGTGTGTTGAATTGCGTGTTTTAAACAGGTTTTAAACTTCTCTACCTCTGTTAATCTGCGCTGCACAGATCAACATGAATCGGGTTTTGGTGGCCGGTGATTCAATGGTGAAATATGTTAATCAGTATTTTCCATCGCGTCCTGGTCTGGCTGTTGATGTGAGTGCACACAGAGGGATAAAGATAGAAAATTTGCTCTCGGCGGTAGCTACTCAGCTATTCGACATCGACGTTCTCATTATTCATGTTGGCACGAACAACACTCTTGAGAGTGTTAGCATGTGCATTGAGAAGTACCGTCGGTTGGCTAGCGGCATTGTCAAGAGCAAATCTTCGATGCAAGTAGCTTTCTCCGCCGTTCTCCCACGAGGGCAGAACGAGTATAGGGTTGCTGAAAGCGAAACTCAGCTGCACCGCACGAACGAGCGGTACAGGCAGGTAAACGCTGCATTACAGGAGCTATGCCGCGAGCGGGGTTTCCGCTTCCTGGGCGGCTTGGTTGGATGCTGGAGCAGCTACCTGAGCCGCGATGGTGTGCACCCGAGCCGGCAAGGAAACCAGGTGCTGGCGGAGTATCTCTACCAGGAGGCCTGCAGCCTGGCTGCTGTTGCTGAGAGGCGGTCCATTCAACAGAGGTACCAGGAGAGTCGGGTATCCACAAGTTGGACTGGCTGGGCCAAGCCAGCCAGGGAGGCCATGATTTGTGAGGCAGACTTTCCTCCTCTATATTCATCTATTTGTACTTTAGGAGTAGTAAGCAAGCAACCTGCAACTCCTGCTCCTGTCCAGGGAACAAACAATACTCCTTTGCAACGGGGCGGCACTGACCAGCTTCCAGCTACCCTTTGGGGAGCTGGCTTTGTGCTTGTTGGAGGTGTTCGTGTCCGGCAAAAAGGTTGTAAAGTTTGGACTACCTGGGACAGCCTGCCTTCCTCTGTGTCCCATGGCTCAGGTGTACCCGGATGGGGAAAGGCTGAGAAGAGGCTTGAAGGCTGTGTGCCTTTTACCAAGCCTATGACTCTCAGCCAAGGTGCAAGCACCACCTGTGCCAAGGTGAATGGTGGAGCCTCACAGGTGTCGCACAAAAGCAGCCCTGCTGTGTGCTCTTCCATAGAGGAAGGTACAGTCAGTGCTCCTAAAGCAACTGTACCAAAGGCTGTCTGCAACCATGGCAACAGTGAGTGGGTACTTGTATCAAAGAAGAAGCGGAAGGCTGCGGCACTGTTTCGGCAAGGAAAAGGTTCAAGCTCTGCCACAGGCAGAGACACCAGAGTACTTGCCAAAACAGGTGCCAAGCCCTTGCAGCGTGCCACACCTTATTCTGCAGTAGTGAGGACAGTGCAGGCACACTTTTACAGAAATGCCTGTGCGCCTCCTTCTACTGCAGCATGCTGTGTGGACGGTGAAGGGCAAGCTAGTGACCTGCTGCGCAGCATTGCCTGTGACAGCTGTGTGGCCAGCCACCACCAAAAAAATTGTGAGCTGGCAGACTTTGCAGCTGTTTTGTGCGGTGTTGTCGTAGAGGTTACTGGCTGCAAAAGCCGTGCACGATCACCATCTAAAGAAGGCCAGAGTGCATGCAAATGTGTCGTGAATACTAGCCTAATCAAAGCAAAGTCCGGTGCTGCTAAGCGGCGACGGCGTCGTTTGGCTGCTTCAGTACCTTATGGAGAAGTTGGCAATTTCAATGACCAGGCTCACTCTAAGGTGCAAAAGTCTGCGCATGAGGGTGGCACAGTGAGCAGTGCACAGCCCAGTGCTGCCAAGCGACGCAGACGCTGTCTGGTAGCATCTGCTTTGTGCAGAAAATCTAACTTATGTGATATGCCAGACAGTCAAGCTATCCAAAAAATAGAATCTCTTAAACAGGAAAGGGAGAGAGCAACTGGTGGCCTTGGTGACACTTGGCTAATTGATACCCCATCTGAGCATCTCCTGCCTTTAGCACCAGGCTGCCATAGTGAGCTTTGTGAAGATGTAACCCTTGCCCATGTTCATGCAACTAAGGCTTCTAACACAATATCTGGAGGGGGAGGGAGCAAAATTTGCCTGAATGGCACATTTGATAGTTTTGTTTCTTTTAAGGAATGTTTTGATGAGTGGTGTAAGGAGGGGAAGCATGTCGTTCATGTCGCTAGGTCAAACAAAAACCCCTTAGAGTCAGGATCTAAAGATTATGAATTTTTGAGAATTACTTATCGCTGTATTCATAGCGGTAATGCTAGGATACGCAGTACTGGAAAACGTCCAAACCAGTCTTACAACAGCATTGGTTGTGAAATGCTTGTTTCACTGGCTCTTCACAAGTCTCCATCTCTGCACTACAAAATAATTCAGCTGAAAACTGTGCACAATCACGACCTTAGTCATTACAATTTATACACAAACCAAAGACTTCTGAACAGTAATGAAAAAAATCAACTATGTGATCTGGTGAAATGTAACGTTGCTTCGAAAGAGTTCAAGAAACTTGTTCAACAAAAGACGGGTAAAACTTTAACTACGAAAGATGTAAACAATTTAAAACAAATTTACTCTGTACCAGTTCGAAATAAGGAGACTCACGGGCAAATGCTAGTTCAGCAGGTAGAAACTTTAATTGAAAGAAATCCAAACTGGGTCATTCATTACGAAAAAGACAATCAACATGAGTTGCAGTTTATCTTGTTCCAAACAAGTGAGATGCGTGAGATGCTGGAAAAATATCCTGATGTTATATTTGTAGATGGGACATATAAAGTTAATATTGAAGGTTATGTTTTGTACTCTGTTCTCATCGAAGATGGCCGTGGGCGTGGGCGGTGCGTCTGCTACGCATTCGTACAAAATGAAACCGCTGAAATTATAAGGGCCATGTTTGAAAAATTTATACAATTTAATCCATTTGTTGTATCAGGATGTAAGGTGGTAATGATAGATAAAGACATGAACGAAATGCGTATCCTCAGTTCTCTTCTTCCGAACAGCACAATTTTACTGTGCACATGGCACGTGCTGAATTGCCTCCATAGAAATATTAATGATAAAGCAAGAGGGCAACGAAAATTACTCCTTCCACTTGTAAAAGCATTAGTCTATTCTCAAACTCATCAAGAGTACTCTGACATGTTAGATCAATTGCGTAATGTAGCTCCTGCTGGATTCTTTTCCTATTATATGCAGCAGTGGGACTCGTGTAGAGAGATGTGGGTGCATGCTTACAGGAAAAGCCTTGTAACCCTAGGAAATAATACAAATAACCGAATTGAAAGCCACAATCAAAAGCTTAAAAGTTTCCTTCGTCCTGGTATGCATTTAGTGGAGGCTGTAGGAGGATTGATAGAGTATGTTGACAATGACGCCGCCTCTCTACAGTTTGCAAAGCTGAAGGAAATGAAGATTAATGTAAATGTAAATTGTATAGATGAATTTCAATTAGAACTGTCCCGTTGCTGCACATCAGAAGCTAAAGATAAACTGCTCGAACAATATGAAAAATTTAAGACTGCTAATTATCAAGTCAGTTCACTTCTCAACTCATTTAATGTGGCTTTAGGAAGTAAAGACTATTGTGTCAGTCAAAATCTGGACAGCTGTACATGTACTTTTTTCAACCAGTACGGCTTGCCTTGTTCGCATATAATGGCAGTCCGCTCATTTGCACAGGAAAGAGTACTCGATACAGCATGCATTCCTAGCAGATGGCAAAAGGAGCATTTTTTAAGTGAAAGCCCTACAGCTACGCCCACAAAGCCAGTAGTAACAAGTAGCATTCAGGTATCTTCACCTCTTAAGCTAAACACACCGCAAAAGATATTCTGCTGGGTGTACAAGGAGCTTGAGATTATGGCCAAGAGTGTCGCAAATATTGCATCCATGGGAAGTGAAAAAGAGGCGCGAGAAAATGTTTTGGCTATTAAGGCATTTGGAAGACAGCTCACAGCAGCATATGCACAGCAAAGTCAGGCTGGGCAAAATTTACAAGGTTTAACAATTCAAACAAGCCCAGCAGTTCAACAAACGAGCACCTTAAATACAGGAAGTAGCTTTGGGAATATTAAGCTTGTAATACCTGTAGTTAAGGCCAGAAGAGGTCGTCCAAAAAAAGTGAAAGCTACTAAGCGATTGTTTTCAGTACAGCAAAACAGGACAAGCCCACTAGTTCACCAACCAAGTCCCATAAATACAGGAAATAGTTATGGAAGCACTAATAAGCCTGTAGTACCTGCAGTTAAGGCCAGCACAGTGCGTCCCATTAAAGTGAATGGCACTGAGGTGAGCTCGACAAAGCAAAATACAATAGACCTTGCTTCTGTTAAAGCCGAGACGTTGCAAATTTATAAGCTCTATTCATTATGTGACAGAGATCTAGAGGCTATTGCTAGACATAGTTCACTGTCAGACAGTGTCATTAATGTTGCCCAGTACTTGATTCGTCAAAAATTTTCTTATATGGGAGGGTTTCAAGATGTTCTATTGGGACAAAGGCTACGTTTTTCTCAAGTGAAGGGCCCATTTGTTCAGATCTTGCATACTCGCAACCCAGATCACTGGCTTACTGTCACTAATGCATGTGCGCCCCCAAATACAGTATATGTGTATGATTCCATTGATGAAGATATACCCCCTGATGCCGTTAAACAGATATGTCACATATTAAAAATGCCATTTTCAACATTAACGATCAGCATCAAACCCGCTCAAAATCAGGGTACCACTTTGGACTGTGGCTTGTTTGCAATTGCTAATATGTATTACATAGCATCTGACAGAGATCCATCAGTAATGAATCTTAATCAGGGTATGCTACGGAGCCATTTACTAGAGTGTATAAAGAAAGGCACCATAGATGACTTCCCAGAAACTATTTCTTTAACTGTTCATGTGCGGCCAAGAATATTTGTGTATAACTTACACTGTGTCTGCAGGCAGCCACTGAATGGCCCAACGACTGGAAATATTAAATGTGGTCTATGCCTTAAATCTTTTCACAGGGACTGCATTCAAAAATTAAAAGGAAATTTAGATGGCAAGGTATTCTTCTGCTCACAGTCATGTTCAGCTAGCGCTAAGGAAAAACTCCAAATTATGAACTCATGAATTGCTGGATTACTCTTTTTAGCCCAAATGTTTCTCTCTTTCTCCTTTGTTTAAGTTCACAGCTAAGCAAATTACCCCCCCCCCCCCCCTCCCCACTTCCAAATAAAAAAAGAAAATTTGCTGCCGAGTTTATGCTTGCTCTGCTATCTCTTCGTTGCTTTTTTGGTTTTGCTGCTTGTTTCTGTTATTTCTTTCCAGGTTAACATGGCACTCCTTCCGCAAAGCTTGCTGCCTTTTTACCTGAAGTGGAAGTTTTCAAGGTCAAGTACACCACCTTCCCATCCTACCACGGTAATCTCACACTTGGCAATGTCCCGCTAATTATCACACCTTTGGTATCTGCAACAGTGCGCTTTGTACTGATGTATGCTGGCTATCAGCCTTGACAGCAATAAGCAGTATAAGAGGTGTTGCACTGTTGGCAATAATTCAAAATAGGATTTTCAAACTGGAAGATCACTTCATTCAGCATAACATTGTCAGCTGTGATGGGCAACAGTTAAATATAGCTGAGACAGGTTAGCTGCCAGGAACTAATATTAAACAGTTATCCTTTTACCCATTACTGGTCAGGTCTTTATTTCTTGAGAGATTTATAGTGTACTGGAAATAATATTCATATCAGTTTTAGTTTTTCGCAAATGCCATTCTCTTCATCACAACACCAACAGGAATTACGAGCCAAACTCGGGTGCATGCCAAGCCTGCAAGTACTTGTTGCACACCTGTCACAAGCTCAGTCCCTCACTGCTCCCTACCGGGTGCCTTAAAAAAGAGACCACGGGATAGCTGTGCCATTGTGCAACACACATTTGTTTGTGTGGCTAGAACTGTCTGCATCCACTCAGTTTCACTTCTGTCGAGTGTGGCCCGAAAGTCCTCGCACTGCAACACAGGAATGGCATTTTCACAAATTAAAAAATTTGTATGTATATTATTTGCACTGGGCCACAACAGAGAGTTTAGCAGTAATAGTTAAAAGGCTAGCTAATTAATATTTGTCAACCAGCCAGCCAGAGCGCAGCTATCCTCCTTCTTTCTCCTTTTTTTGCTTAGCCCATTTTTTTTTTTTTTTTCCCGGTGGCACACAACATCCCCAAAAAAATATTTCTACCTGTGCCACTGCCAGTTAGCTAGTTAACACAGCTTAGCAGTAGTCTAATGCAGACCACAGCTGACAATGCTATGCTGAAGAAATTGCTCTTCTAACTAAAGAATGTATTTTTGACATTCACTGACAGTTGTAGCTGAAACAGTGAATAAAATATGATGCATGTTGCAAGACAAAAAATATATATATGTATATATTAGGACAAAAAACTTATATACCTTGTAGGCTTTACGTAGGCTCACAATTAGCACAGGCATGATGCAGTGAGCATATTCTTAATGTTCTACTAAGCTCTATGTAGGTATGTATTATAGTTCCTTAGACCACCTCAAATTTGCAACAGCGAAAGATTTTGTACCTGTCCTCTGAATGCTCCTCCTGCAGGCAGATTAAAGGGACAGTGAGATGTTAACTAAGGTCAGGAAAAGCACATAAGCAACTGGCACATTATCACTCTGCATCAAGGAGAGAAAAGCCTCAAGCTCACCCCAGTGCACTAGATTGGGAAGATACTCAAGAAGACCTTTATGAGTTATCTTTATGGTGTTGTTAACGGCTGATGGGTATGAGTACTTCTAAAAGCATGCACATAACCTTTTCAACTCTTAAAGCACCTGTTGCAGACAAATTGCTCATGCTGGTAAGTATCTCAAGACTGTCTTTTAATAACAAAAGACTGAACTAGAGGAGGACTGGCACTGCTCTGTCTTTGAGTTCCTGTCCTTTGTATTTGCACTGCTTATGCTAAAGTATCACATAGTAATAACTAGCTCGACTTTCTGTTGAACTTGATGGTGCAACTAGCTCCCACTCTCTCCAGCAATGTTTACATTGACATTGTGCTGTTGTCTTGAAAGTTTGTAAGTATATTAAAAAATATATACAAAGCATTCATGCAAAGGCCCTAAAGTTGAGTACTGTAGGGCTCAACTTCAACCTGATTTCCTCTTTGCGTCATTTGTCGCAGTTCCTCATGCTTGGACACACATGCCTCATGCCTGGACAGCACTTCTTTCAAGTTCAAGTTTGCCATCTTACTGCCCTGTCCACTTCCTCGGCAGTCTTCCTCCTGAAAGTGGAGGCCCATTTAACTGCTGTCAATGATACTGTAATGCACATGACATGTAAAAGGCTGTACAGCACAAGGTTGTCACTTACCACAGTACCTTAAAATAATTCGGAGCCCTCTGCTACCGCACCTTTCAATGCAATAAGGCTAAAAGTCCCATTTTCTAGAAAACTCCAGCATCTGAATTGAGCTAAAAATCACGGGCATGGCTGGCAGCGGACATGGTCGGACACTGATCAATTGCAGGGTTCTGCGACATCATGCGACCATGTGATATGGCCGATTTGACAGAAGCTTCAGGCTTGTCATTTCATATAGCAGGACGAAGGCAATCCAACCCTCCAGGAACTTTGCTCGGGAAGCACAGCGCGGGAAGAACGGAGAACGAGGACAACACAGGGCTAGCACTAGTCCTGTGTTGTTTTCGTTTTCCAGTCTTCCTGCGCTATGCTTCCTGAGTTAAGATGATTTACCAACCTACCCAAGCCTATTTCCTTCTGAGGAACTTTGCATTCAGAGTGGGACATCCCGACTCAAGGCCACGCAAACATGTCTGTATGTTTTTGTTAAGCGAGGCTTTATATCTATGCTAGGTAGTCTTTCACATAATATAGTAGCTTATTACTATACAAAGAGTATGTATGAGATAGCAGAAGAGGAAATTAAGAAATTACTGATTAAGGGTGTTGTAAAGTGCATAAGTAGGAATGTAAGTTCGCAAGAGAAGCTGCAAACGGGACCTGTTAATGCTGTCATTATTGTACCCTTCTAGGCAAAATTTAAGTGGATGCCTCATTGTTCTTTTGTCTTCAGTCTTTCATTCCCTCCTCCATCCCTTCCCTCAGAGCATAGTTCAGGTGTCCACAGAAACGTGAGACAGTTACTGTGCCTTTCCCATTCTTCGATTCTTTTTTTTTAATTTTTTTTTGCCAGTGATGAATGCATTGCCTAGATGATGACAATCCTTCTTGTCGAAACGCTGGCTAGCAGACTGAGGCTCCCCATACCCTTAAAAATTTTAATCTGCTCCATCCCAACTTCCTGCCTATTCCCAAAAACTTAAATGAGTGTGTAATTGTTGGGTTCTTTGCTATGAGTACCAAATATCTTGTGTTATGGTCATTCTACTCCTGTAAGTACTTGTGTATCAATGTGACAGTGTTAATGGTCCCGCTCTGCAGAAAATCTGTCAGTACTGTAGACAAAAAATCATAGACATGCATCTGGTACATGTTAAATGGGAGATGGCATAGCCAAGCATTGATCAGCCTGTGGGTTGTATGATGTCTTGAGACCACATGACATAGCCAGGTTGGTAGTAGCTTTACGGAGGGAAGGACAGGAATCAAACCTGGAACTGTTGGATGCCAAGTCAGATGTGCTACCCCTAGGCCTTACAACGATGTTTGTATGTTTTGGTCGAAGCGGGCTTTATATCTGTGCCGAGTGACCTTTCACATGATGCTTACGGCTGCATGCTAATTAATGAGTATGTGTGAGATAGCAGAGGCACAAAATTAAGTGAAATTAAGCAAGTAGCAAAGTGCCTGTGCGCAAACTGCAAACCGAGCCATAGAGAGGAACGATTAGTGACGTTGAGTCACATTTTTACAGGCAGTGTTGATGTCCCCTAAATTCCTTTTTACTTGCTAGCCAATAAATGCCATGTTTGTGTTTTACTGTTTCACATGCCTCTGCGTCATTCGCTGCATTTTCCCACTGTTCTCCAAATTCCTTTTGACTGCAGGTCAATAAATGCAATTTTGTGTTTTTCCTTTTCAACATGCCTCTGTGCCATTCCCTGCATTCCCTGCCTTGGCGGTCTTCAGCCTGGTCATCTATTGCTTTAAACCGGTAACTGCCAAAGGAAGAAAGCTTGCAAAAAGGTATTCATTAAACTGCAAGACTACAAGAAGGAAACTGATGCATGAAAGCAAACGAAGCAAAGATTTGTTTTGCTGAAAAGGAATAAAAGCATTAGCACAGCTCCACGTATGGAAGAAATGACGACATTAACACCAAGCTAGATACACAAAAAGTAAAACCCAGAAAATTGCACATGCATGGGTAGAACACTATGAAGACTCTTAGAAATAATAGCAGCAAAAATTAAACACAGAGATGGCGATAGTTATAAACATTAACAGCAGGGCCGTCATGAAGAAAACTCCGGCTTGAGTTTACACTTCTTACAAAGGACATAGAAGTAGCTGTCCTTAAAGAAACATGGTTACGCTCCAGCACTTAGTTTTCTGAGAACTGCGACACAAAGGATGAAAGAGTGTGGGGCATTACAGTGATCAACGAAACTTCAGAAGGCCTGACATTCTGCCCGAGAGGCTATTCTGCAAGTTCAGTGCAAATAGTGTGGCATAAGGTGATCCCTTGCAAAAAAACTTGCAATTCCCAGAAATTGGCAAGAGTGAAAAACCTTTTGTCAGCACTGCTAGCTGTACTGTTGCAATGATAGTAAAAGTGGCTGCCAAAATAAGCATGACATGCCCTTTATGAAGTGTTCCGCTGAAGTATTTTTTCCATATAGCCTCCACATAATGCACTGAAATCTCCTTTTGGTCAGATCCATCATTGTGCAATGATGTCTTCGTATCCTGCTTGGAAACAGGAACCATATCAGCACTCCCTCCTCGACTTCAATAGATTGGCCAATCTTTTTTCATTCATTTAACAATCCCTCCCTTTTCCTCACAACCAATCCTTTATTATTAAGAAAAAAACAAAAGCACCGGCACATTTAGCTATGCACATTAAAATGAGGATATGAAGCCTGACTAGAGAAAGTATGCAATGCGCAGAACAAACGAGTTGGCTTGGATGGCAAGGGAGGACTTTTACATTCACAAATATTACAGTGCTACAGCAAAGATTCACCTCTGCATGCAATGGAAATTTACTTCTTGGAAGCAGCTTTGTTCAAGTATGCAGGAAACGTTTTTGTAATCTGTGTGCTATTGTTATATGCACACGCAATATGTTTGGTAAAATTGGCACCTCCTATTCTCATAACCATCTGATGTGACCAGATTTGGCACACACATCACAGTAGTGAACCCAGTTGCTGTGATGGAATAAACAGCATTTGCAATGTGCATTGTGGAGAGCATTTTTTTTTTAGACATGGAATTGACAGAAACTAGATGATCTCGATTTTTTACATGCAAATGCTGGATGCTGTGAGCATTACTGCAAGTGGATTTACTGTGATCTACAGAGAGTGTGGTATGAAGAGCGCCATCTCTTTGTCTCAGGTTTGTGCAGGAAATACTGCAATAGCGCACCTAATTTTTCCACCCCGAGCTACAGTGATAAAAAGATCCCACCATGGGAATCGGCAGGGGCACACAAAAGGGGCTTTCAATGTGAACAACAGTCGGTTACGGGTCAAGAATGCAGCGGCAAAATTCTTCAAAGGAAGCCCTTCGACCAATGACATCAACTGAGAGGAACCTTCCAGTAACCGAGTTTTTTCTCTTCTCATGCCAGCAGGTGACAAGGGGTGTTGTTTTGACGATAGTGTTCAGTGCCTTGAACAAATGAAAGGAAGAACTTGCCCAGCCTATGGTGACACTGAAAAAATTGATTCTACTGGCAGGAGGGCCTTCTTACAGGGGTATTTGGCACAGCATTCTTGACATTTAACTAATTATAGTACTGTAATCAGCACGCCAGGCTAGAGTGCTGCAGCAGTATGCAGTGGTGCTAAGAAAGTGTTATCTTGGCTCAGATACTCTGGAACTGGCACAACGCAGTTGCCAAGGCAAAGAGTACGCCTATGCACCTTAGGTCTCACCCCATACCCCACCTGACCCGAGCACCTGATAAAAATACGAGGTGTGACACAAAAAAAACGAGACTGGTCCAATAAATTACTGCACTTTTAGAATCAGTTCTCTGTGACATTATCACCTTCAAAGTAGTCACCTCAGCATTCACACACTTCTGCACTTCTGCCATTGCTGGTAACAGTTCTGGAACGAGGTTTTTGGAAGGCCCTTCAGGAGATTCTCTGTTTTTGCCTGAACCTCTACAAATAAGACAAAATTGGTTCCCTTTAAGCAAGATTTAACTTTAGGAAATAAAAAAAGTCACATGGAGCCAAATCTGGTAAATAAGTAGGATGCTCCATCACAGCAATGTTTTTGCTGGTCAGAAACTGCTTGACAGATATGGTCATGTGAGCGGGTGCATTGTCCTATTGCAACAGCCATCCATCACTCCAAAACTGTGACTTTTCTTTGCTAATTTAAGTATTTTTAGTGCATGAATAGGGGAGGTGTGTGGGATGATGTCAGCAAAGCAGTTGTTGCCAACTCAACTCTTTTTTCAAGCTACACACTTGTCTCGTTTATTTTGTCACACCTCATATTTCCCTTTATTTACGCGACATGGTGGCGTTTCAGCGCTCTAGAAAGGTGTGTTGATGACCATACAAAAGTATGGGGACTCACCTGCAGTGCAGTCTATGTGTGCTGTGTGCACACAGGTGGGCTTGAACACACCTACTTTATCTTATCCACATTTTAACAAATAGCCCAGTTGAAAACAGCCAGTTTTAACAAGTAGCCCAAATCGGCCAATTGAAAGAAACCATAGTCTAGAAAGTCACAAACTACTAAAAAGAGAGAGAAGATGAAAGTTGCAGATTACAGCAACGAAAAAGGCAAGGTTGCAAATAACAAAATCCCATCTTCCCTGTTGATTACCCAAATCATGTCACGTCGTTTCATGGACTACATACTGCGATCCAACATTGCATCAACAGCTTTTTAAAACTGTACTTGGTTTCTCTCACTTATAACCAGTTATAAACATAAATTTCAGGCATCATGGAGTGTTCATGTTTGTAAACAGCCCGAAACACTCAGCGGAGCTCCCGTAAAATGTTGAGTCATCTACTTTGAAGGCAGATTCCTGCGTAATTTTTCAAGTCAAGTCGCAAAAGGGTGCAGCCATTCGCGGTATACTGCAGCAGCTATTCCCATTTCGAGCTGTTCATCAATTCGCTCTCGCCTAGCATCTAATCTGCTGCACATTTCAGTTGGTAGACCGACTGCCGGGGACAGGTGGTGATCCCGGTTTCAAACCCCGGATAATGACGAAATTTTCAAGCACCAAGTTTCTGAAAAAACTGAACGGCTTTGATTTGCAGCCATATGCATACTGAGCCAAACTGTACATACATACTACTGCAAGTACAGAACTGCACACCTGAGAAGACTTGACCGAAGGGGCTGATATAAGAAACTCGCAAGCACACAAACCTCACAAGTACACACACTGCCCCGCTTGTATACAAACGACGTGAACAAACCATACCTCCTAGTTTCGAGGGGCACAAGGAAAGTTTACAGCTATGCGCAAATTTTGCGATGAATGACTGATGCAATAAAGCCATTGTGAATATTTTTTTTATAACCTTCAGTAATACTAAGAGAATCTTACCAATACATTCAATGCGGGAAGCGTTTTCGATGTCATCAGTAGTAATATGGTGTATGGCCCCGCAAGATGACAGCAAATGCAAACATCTCCGCCGCCATTTGTAATGCATCCCGCAGTGAACGTAGCTTGCAGCAGTGCAGCATTTTGTTAACTAAAAAAATAAAAAGAGGGCAACTGCAAATGTTAATATTGTACTTTAAAAATTAAATTGAAGGCTTTAAAGGTGTGCATATATAGTCTGTTTTAGTTTTCGTCGGTTGCGCCATCCACTGTTCATGGCATGGCAGCTATGACACTGAGATGGCAGACGACGCGGCCTCAGGAGACACGAGATAGTATACAATTTCGATGTCTCAGGGAATTGCAGTGAGCAGAACATCCGACCAAACGACGCCGAAGCGTAGCTCTATATTATCCGTAAAGCTTTAGTGTAAGCAGCTCTGGGTTATATGAAATGCGAGTAAGACTGGAGGGTCGCGTCCCCGACGACCTCTGGCGCTGTATGGTTATACACAAACACAACACACACACAAGAGAATTAAACAAGTGTTGTGTTTGTGTATAACCATGCAGCGCCAGAGGTCGTCGGAGTCCTATAGAACTAGCCCGCTCGCAAGTTTAGCGTGTTGCACAATTAGAGGCGCGATGTACCTCTCCCAGCCAAACCGCGGCATCCTTGCAGTTCAAATTTTGCACAGAAATGGTATTTTGTTGCTAGTATATTTTAATACCAAATCTGTTTGGGGTACATGCCTGATTCGATCAAAAGAAGTCAGATGTTCTCATCTTAAGCGGCGGCGACGACGGCAGACGAGCCGCTACCCCAGCGATGGCACTGGTGGCGCTACCTCATGCTGCTTACAACAACTCAAACCTTCTGCCAGAAACGTTCGCCCCCTCTTTTCCTGCTACAGAGTTGTTGTAGCAGCATGAGGTGGCGCCACCAGTACCATTGCTGGGGCAGCGGTCATTGCCGCCGCATAAGATGGGAACAACTGACTTCTTTTAATCGAATCAGGCAAGCACCCCAAACAAATTTCATATTAAAAAATACTAGCGACAAAATGCCCTTTTTGTGCAAAATTTTAACTGCGAGGATTCCACAGTTTAGCTGGGAGAAGCATTCTACATCGCGCCTCTAATTGTGCAACGCGCTGTATTACTACGGAGGGTCGCGGCAGTGCGCGCGGTGTACGTATACGTGCGCGCCGAATCATTAGAGCACATACACACAGTGACACATATACTACAGGAAGAACAGGATGCTTGGGCATAATAGCGGGTGGAATATATCACGAAATGAGCCGTGGTTATTATGCAAAATAATAATAAAGAGCTAAAATCTTTCGTTAATTCATGCTGGTTGAACCACACCCGGCACATCTGCCCCATTCAGCACTGGAAAATATTTACTTACTGCCTCGTTCCAATTTGATTTCCCAGATACACTTTTTTTTTTTAGAAAAAAAAAAAACTGCAGAATGATGTAGGGATGTTTTCAGTATGCAAACGGACAAACAGGGGGCTTCTCTGCATGTCGACTTATGTTACTGTAAAGCCCACCCCTTATGATTTTTTTTTTTTTTATGTGCTTGATATATCCTCTTCACTGGCTGTCGTGCTGCATGTATATTACGTGTGCAAAATCCGGCAAAGCAGTGGTAGTGATCGGTTAATGTGATATATGATAAAAACGATCAACAGTGAAAATTCCTAACTGGAAATTTTGTGACTATATTCTGCAATTTAGTGCAAAGGACGAGATTGCTGCACATATTGGTTATTTTAATGTAAAGTGCTTGCCCGATTAGTGAACCGCATGCAAAGGTGATGACAAGACCTCCGCTCATACACACATGCTTCATCTATGTCAAACAATGAACAAGAAGCAAATCAGCAGTGGAGCGCATCAATCTGCTAAAATTGTCAAAGAATTCTTCAACTATAGGTAGCAACATTAGAATAACAAAACTGGTATGTCAGTTGTATTAATGCTTGTGTTACATAAGTAATAGCTGATCTTTTCAATGTTATAATATGCTGTTATAAGTTGACAAATAATATTGTTATGCTGTATTATAAACATGAATTTAACATTACAAAGAAAAATTGCTTTGATATATAGTGTACTCCACATTATACGGTTTCAATAATAACTATAAAACAACATAATAAAAATATACTTCAAGCAGTACAGGTTGCAGAATTTTGCCGCTTTCTTTATTACCGCAAATACATTTTTAAATAAAAGTATAATTTGCACCTAAATCTCTTAAATTCTGCCTGAAACAGAGCGCATGCACAAATATATATATAATTTTGTTATAAAGGTTTGCTTACTATACCACCCCTCTTTTTTCTGTTTACATGAACAATCAAGGAGAAGGCTTCTGTACTCATTTTCACCAAATCTTATATGAACCACCTGGTCTGATGACATACGTTTAACATCACAAGTAAAGGCTCTTAATGATGGCATGGTATGTTGTATGCTTGGCTCTATGCATATGGTATCCATATGGACGATGCATCGAGTTGCATGTTGTTTAGTGTTGTGCAGTTCATATGTCACTATGACTGTTGTTGCACTCTAGCTGCAAATTTTCTAGCTGTTTGACTGGAAATGTCAATTTTCCATCAGGAAGTAAAAACATTCCTGATCAACAGGTTTTCCAGTGCAATATATAATTCAGCTCGAAAAATATGTCATTCTGGAAGAAATATATATGGTTTCCAGCTGGAAAGAAGTGATCTTCAGTTCAACAGTCCAGCTGTAAATGGGGCTCTTTTTTATTATTTTTTCACTAGGCAATTCAAATCAATTGAAAGCAATTCATGTTTATGCTCAACATTTCATTTACAGACTCTCTGACAGAAAGCTGTAGAGACAGCTTAAGGACGAGGTCAAGGAAGCAACAGAATTGTTCAAAGAAGTTTCTAGCAAAGACATTCAGCTTTGCATGCATATAAATGAAAAATGAACCAAAGTACTGACAATATGCAACATTACTATATGTACAATAATATAGAAAAATGCACAAAAAAGTCCCATTTTTAGGTTGAATGAATTAGGTATCATATTGCACAATAAAATAGAAAAACAGGTCACTCTAGAAACATATTGAACACAAAACTTTATGTGTGACTGTCATATGACAGGGATTGGAAAGAGAGTAAAGAGTGAAGAAGGTAATTAGTTTGGTAATGTATCATCCCTTTTTCATAGGCACATGTTAAAAATATTGAAACATAGTGCTTCCCCTGATTGGGTCATTAAAAATTGACATTTTTCATAAGCAAAGTCGAATTGATAAAAAAGATTGTAATGATATTCACAGTTTGATGCTGAATGCATGATAACCTCTGTTGAAGGATGCAAATACAATACATTGTTTATGCAACTACGTAGCACCAAACATTAGAATGATGTTACAAGTTGTAACATTCAAAAGAAACATTATATTATTAATAACTGCCAAATATTATAATAATGTTATATAATGTTTTATGTTGCATATTGCAAACATTACTTTAATGTTACAAACAAATGTTATTCTAATATTGTCTGCTAAATATTAAATAATATTTGGATCATAAATATATAAAGCAACATAGAATATACATTTTGAACACTAAGTCCCAGCACTTTTGGCTTTTTTCTTCCAGTAACCATGTTTTTTCAATAACATATTTCTTTTCAACTAGAGCTTTGAAATTATGCCTGCCGTAGAATGAAAGCAGCCCTAATATTTTGTTAGAGAGTTTTGATTATTATTCATTCGTCACTATGACTCCTTGCACACCCATCGGCTATGGATATAAAAGCATGACTCTAAATGACTTGTTCAGAGGTGAGTGTAGAAGTTGTGCTGTTATATGTAGTTGTGCTGTATTGTGGTCTTTGCAAAGCGCGCAAGCTGTGTACCATCGTGAGCGGGCCTACATGCTCGGCAAGGTTACTCTACACTTTCACGAATGTTACATTTATGTTGCATACAAGTTAGATTTATATTAATTAAATGTTTATCAACACATTATACCAGCCTAATATGTCCCCTATTGCTAAAATATTTCAAATAAAGACACTGATAACATCAAAATAATGTTCAAATGAAACAAAAATGTTACATTGCTCCAATATTTTGGTGCTCCCTGGGAAATAACTTTCTTTTCTAGACGCAGAAGTGTACTTTGTGTCTATTATTAGTAGTTGCCCCCCATATATCAGCGTGCAATAGTTAAGGTGGGAACAGAATATGACATGGCAAAGTTCTATAGGGGTCAAAAAGAGATATACCAGGTCTGAAAGATGGTGCGAATCAAAAATATATATCTTGGAGGCATAGTATTCTATAGGGAACATGGGACAATGACTTTCTTTCTTGACCTGGCTGCAAAATGGGAGCTAAGAGGTCATATAATGCAGGCCTTGAAAGCACTGATTCAGGTTGAATGAACCCTTTAATAGTAAAGTCACGATCGGACCAGCAATATATATTGCTGGTCCGATCATGACTTTATATTGACTATATAAGGGTCTTTACTAAATCAGTATAATTGTGATGATATATATGGCGCAGATGTGCTGTCTATTATAAATGGCTTAATAAATATATATGTGTTGCTGCTTTATAAAAATAAAACACTCTAAAATACCTTCCATCTCTCTCAAATCTTTATGCGCAATTTTCTTTCTTTTTTTTTTTCGGCTATAAGATTTTTTTTTACATCTCGTGGAAGCATACCTCAGCATGCATACACAACAATCGAATACAACTGAGTTTGATTTCATGTGAAAACCAAAGCCTTGCAAGAACACAGCATCACTTTCCGCTGTTTGTCATCGAAGAGGCAATCAACGAGAAATGCACGCGACAGCCAAGTGAAGCAAAGGCGTTCCGCATTCATGCACTAATTCTTGCCACCGCATGCCTCGCACTGCACAATAATTGTTGTGAACGTCAGGCCGTTTCGTTCCTTCCGTACTTCTCGCTGCCCATTTGCTCTCCGAATGAACCGCGCCACCTTCTTTCCACATTCCTTTGTTTTCTTCGTTTTGTTTTTTTCCTACACACCGCATGCTTTCCCTCACAGCTCCGAGGCCTACGTAAAGTTAGCTTCTTAGCACAGCTGAAAGTCTAGTGGTAAAGCCAGTTTAAGAAAACTTTGCCTCGCGATTTTGTATCGCGCGTGCGGCGATGTCATTTCATGGGAAGTACGTCGCCGCTGCCAGATACTATATATAACCGATTCTTGTCAAAAATGTCTTTACTATAAAAGTTCAAATATTTACAGTCGTCTACTGAACATGAATTGGGACTTGAGTTTTACAATTAACTCCGAGTTTGCTACAGCGAGGTTACTGTTATCACTTCAGTTCAATTGGTCATTTGGTCGGGTCGGATGCGAATTTTTTTTTTGTTTCAAGGTGAAATTAGAAAGCAAGAGCTAGGCCTGTTTATCTTAAATTGCTTGAAACATACCAGTCCCATTAATATTTTAAATAGTATATTTTCCAAGTGCTGTACTGGAAGCTAGCTTCATTTTCGGCTGCAAATATAAATGAAGTAATTGCAGTACGCAAACTGGTAGATTACTGCTTCATATCTTAACCATAAAATGAATAAATGAGCATTATATATTTTCCACTTGGCCACAACAGCTTGCACAATTGGTACTGTTCACGCCATGGACATTTCCGCCAGGGACATAAGAAAAGCAGCTGCTGTGGAAGAATAGAACCTCAGATAATATACTAGCCGGTATTTGAATACAAATAATCTCATATTTAAGGAAAAAAAAATGTGCTGTATGAGCTGTATAACTGTCCCCGGCTATTAATCTAATTACTTTCTTTTGAAGCATTAGTACCTTATTAATGTTAGTGCTTTATGTGATGGTCCAGACCAAATGGCAATAGTTAAGATAAGATTGAAATATTGTGTTGTAGATTATCAACTTTAGATTTGGAGAAAACTCTCAGTGACCTGCAAAGGATGCCAACAGACTGTGACACTTTCTTTGCAATATATGTAATCTGTTCTGTTCCTTTCATATGTGCATCAAAAATAACAGCAAATGATTTAAAGCTGTCGATAATTTCTATTGTATTATTAAGTTTTAAGGTAAGTAAAATGAGTGCTGATAAAGTTCCTTTAAAGTTTAAAGGTCAAAAGAAAACTGTTTTAAATTTCTTACTATCGACAATTAACAAGTTCATTTGATATTAACCATCTGTTTAATGACTGAAGAACAATGTTCCCTCTTTTTAATAGGTTACCTGTGGATGAGTCAGTAAGAAAAAGCTTGTATCATCAGCTTACAGAACATTGAAAGCAAGTTTATATAACCATATCATTAATATAAGCACTAAAAAGAAACGGACCCAGAGGGCTACCCTGGGAAGCTCCACATTGTATAGTTTTTAAACCAGACAGGTTACCATCAGTACAGACAGCCTGTTTACGCCGACTATATGAGAGAAACAGATTAAGAAGAGAGCCGCGGATGCCATACCTTTTAAGTTTATGAAGTAATATGTTATGACTGAGGAGTTCATGCATTTTACCAAAGTCTACAAACATGCCTAGCGTTGTGTTCTTACATTCAAAACCCTGTAAAATAATTTCATTTTGCAGCAGCTGAGCAGATTCAGTGGACCATCGTTTGCAAAAGCCGAACTGATTGTCATTAATAGTAAAGAGTGTTTATCGAAGAGTTCTCAGTTTTTTTAACTATAACTTTCTCTAGAGCTTTTGAAAAAAAACAAAAACGGTCGAATGAAAATTGGTCGGCAGTTATATATTTCATTCTTATCTCCTCCCTTAAAGATTACTGAAACCTTGGAAGACAGGAATGAACGGCTCAGAAATGACGAAGACACAATTCATCATTCCTTTCCTTGAAGGAATAACCAAACAAATGAGTGCTCACCAAGCATATCGTTGTTTGTTGCCATATGTGCCCCTATCCATTTTTGTGTGCTGTCATCCTCTCATGCAAAACAAAACTGTTCAATCAGCTAAATTAGTGAGCTTCATTTCTTGTCATATGGAACAAATAATTTGTTCTCAAATTGCTTCACATCAACACATTCTGGCAGTTGACCTGTAGCTGCCTGGCTGTGCCAAGCAGCCACTACCTGACACAGAAAGCTTGATGCAAGAACCCTCCTGCACTGGACATAATTATATGCTGCATCAAGTGGTGAACAAAGCTCAGTGTTTCTAAATGCAAGTTACCAATTAGTACTATCGATATTATCATATACATTCTGTCAGAATCAGTAAAACTGTACGCTCTAGAACATGCATGGCACAGTGAAGTGAAACTGCAATTCCATCTTGCCTCCCATATATGACTTTGCTTTTTTTCATTTGATGTGCGTATGTCTATATATAGTTCAATCCACATGGTAAGTATAAGTATTTAAATAGCACCTCAACAGCTCAGTGACTGGGCGCTCGACTGCTCTATCCAAGAATATGGGATCGAATCATGGCTGTGGAAACTGCTTTTTGGCAGCAAGAAAAGCAAGGTGCCCATGTGCTCTGCGATGTCAGTGCACAGGTGGTAAAAATTTACAAAGCCCTCCACTACAGCATGTGGCATAGCCCGAGTCCCTCTGGGATGTTAAAGCTCATAAACCGACTCAAACCTATTACTAAGAGCAATTTTAGTACGCTCAAATCAATGTGCTTGATATGTCCGCCATCTTAAATGTATGTCAAATTCAGCTGCCTGTGAAACAGCGTGTATTAATATGACTACAATGCAGATGTTTTAAAACACTAAATATCTCAGAGTTTCTTTTAGGCAATGAAAATGTACAACACAGCATGCCTCTCCAGGGCATGCAAGTTTCAAGTTACATATCATTAGCATAACCACATTCACTATACAGGATAAAGGCCTCTAGTTTCTCTCCAACTAACCCTCTCCAATGTAAACTATGCTTTATCCCTACAGGCTGTCTACTTCCTAAGCCCACCTGGCTATCTGGGTCCCCTTGGTAATATATATTTTCCTAGAATTCATTCCTTTACAACTAACTGCTGAATACCTTGCCTTTGACTTCCCGCTTGTTCACTAATCCACTAGGCTCTCTTCCTACCTTTGCTTGTGGTGTTCTCTTCCTTGTCCCTGTCCTGTGTGCACTGGTAATTTTCCAACATTCAATTTCAAGTCTTTTTGTCATCCTCCAAGTTTCTATCTTATCAGTGGTCACAAGCAAGGTATCATGCTTGCCTTTTGAGACATATAGATTACCTGCTAGTGCTGATTTCAGTGGGAATATACTTGTCAGATGCACTACACTAGCATTACAATAAATGTGCAACTCACAATAGTCCACATTATTATTTTAGACACATCAAAAGATTATCACAAGCAGAGCTTAAAGTCAGGGGGGTGTCGCGGCGTCCAAGAACCCTCACCAGTTTTTACGAGAGGTCTGAGACTTGAATATATTGGGTGTCCAGCACTGCACGAATATGAAGCAGGTGCAACCTTTTATTCTTCTCAGTGGCAATCAGAGAATGCTTATGATTGTTAGAAAATTTTGCAGCAAGTTGTTTTAAGAATTATTGCTTTGTTTTAGTAAGAATCAGAATTTCTAAAATCTGCAATGAAGAAAACAAAGGTCAGTCCCTCTACACAGAGGCTGGAACTAGTTAAGTTATTCTACACACATACCATCTCTTCGATTTTGCTGGTTCAGTGCACACTGTGTTTTAGGTGCTGGCTGAGCAAATTGTCAATATGCTTACACAATATTATTCAGATGTTGTACTCGTCACCAGTCAAACAGACCAAGCTGGTAGTTCTTACAATATTTCTTGCTAATTGTCAATGGGTTCACTTGAAGTGTAAAAATTATAGAATATATTTTTCCTACCTAGTTGATTTTACATTTAAAGTGCGATTAAGATTGTGCTTCCTGTGTAAAGTGTTTTAAAGAACATAGCACTCTCGCTGCTCCTATAAAGTTTACTCAAATACATTTATTTGCAAAATTTCTATTTAAACTTATTTACTCTTCTAAAGTTTTCTTCGCAACCAGACAGTCAGAAATTCAGTTCTCGATGTGAACTGTGCTACAAGATAGTGGTTTCAGGAAACAATATTACATATGTTACAAGTGCTAACGCTTTGTTGTTTCACTATAAGCTGCTTTATGTCACATATTGTTTGTCGATCATGCTTGCAGAGCACAGGGATTAATTTTTTCGGGTGCATGTCATAAAATGATCACGAAAACCTCCTTCGTATATAATATGATCGTATATAATATGCTCGAATTTCTAGAGTACCCTCTCTGACAGAGCCAGACTTTAAGCACTGAAAGTAATTCATTCATTTCAAAATTACTTTTGCTAAAGTGAATAACTGCTGTTTCTATACATCATATCATGCACTCCCGGTACGATGCTAAGAAAGCAGTAATGACATATGCGGCAAGCCTGTCCCACAGTGATGGATGAACAAAAAAATACAGAATTGAGTAGAACTGTGTGTCCAAGGGTCACAACCATTCTCTAAGCAGGTACATGTAAGGCGTCGAGGGTCCATCGAAGCGACAGCGGTGCAAAATGGTTGAAGGTCAAAACTAGTTGAAAGTGCGCAGTAACACTCACTGTTGCATACTGGCTATAGGCACAGTGCCGCTTTGTTACACTTGTCATCATGGGCGAAAAAGGAGTTGGGGGGGGGGGGGGGGGGAAGAGACAGGCGGAAATGTTCATGGTGTGAAAATTACCCAGCGCAAGCTGCCATGGTCCCGCGAACATGGAATCTATAAATCATATCATTCAGTGGCTTAGAACGGTGGAAGCAGCTCGCCGCGAGAGCAAGGCACCGAGTTTGCCTCTTATTACTTCTTTGAGTGCAATGAATGTGGCGAGTGTTTGACCATGATTCTGTTTTTGTTGTTTTGTTGCCATTGTCATATTTTTAATAGCCTGTTATGTAGGAAAAGGAGAGGGAATAGTTTCACTGGATAGAATTTGGCGGTAAGATGAAAGAATGTGCTCTAGTGTCTGGGGAAAAGTTTTGTTCACAAGCTTTACTTAGTTTCTATACGGATGAAATCCAGACAGTAAATGAGAAGGAATTTGCTCTGCAGAGGTAATTGTAATGTTACTACTTTTTGGGAGCAGTAATTAGTAATTTCATTACATTTTTAACACTGCTTGCAAGTAATTGGTAATGTAATTAAACTGCTTTTGAACAGTAATTTTGCCAAGTATGGTGCCAATTTAACCCAGACAAAAAAAAAAGATACCATTATGTCTATTAGGAATGAAGTAGATTAAATAAGACATGCCAGCTGGACTTGTGAATGTAATCATGTAGCTCAAATGGTTTTTCTACTTCTGATTGGCAATCACATTGGAACATTCAATTAGAAGGCCCTGTTGAACATTCAATAAACAAATGTTGCAACTTAAACTGCTGTGTAGTTTGCATAATTTCTACGACCACAGCAGTTGATTAAACGAAGTAACTTTGATCCCTGAAGATCTGCTACTAAGTAGGGTCCAATGTGCGAGGTCCCAAAAAGAAAAGATTGTGTCAACTCTTCCGGTATATATGTAAGGTTCGTATGGTTTATGTGTCATATGCATGCTTGCCTGTCGCCTGCTTGGAGCTGCCATTTCAGGTCAGTGCCGGCAGAATAAGCATTAAGATTGGAAGCCTTAGCTGAACTGCCCAACTGGAATGTTCAATTTAATCAAATTGGAGCTTCGAGTCTGTTCCAAAAGCGTGTTTAGAAACTGATTTCCATGGAAATCATTTTTTTTTTTTTTTTCACACAAGAACAAGCCAAAAGACTGCACTGCACTGACTTGACAAATATCTAAAAGATGGCAACTTTATTGAAATATGGGCGGAGAGGCTCCGCAAGAAGGGCTGAGTTATTTCAGATACAAGGCATATACTGCAGAGTACAAGTGCACCTTCCAAAAACAGGAGTCTGCATTATGTCCCGTTTTTGCTGACCTACCAACATAGCTTGATCAGCCACACTGCTGAGCCACAATGCAAACCCAATTCGCGCTCATACATGTAGTTTTATGTAAGTACCAAAAGCAACCTCAAATATTCACCAGCTGTTCCTGACTGCAGTTCCTTTTTGACAGGCGATTCTATCAAATTGTTTTTCACGAAATTCTAGCACCGAATTGATTGCGGACGAGTAGCCTAGCTGGCCGCAGAACGATTTCGGAGATAACTGCAGTGCCTTAACGTACCGCCTGAGAGCTATGGAATAGAACACTGCAGCAACTGCAGTTCTTTCGTATTTGAAGGCGGAATACGAAGACAACGAGATAAGCAGCCCACGGGGAGACGAATTTCCTTGCGTCGAGTGAAGTGCACAATGCACAGCCGAACCCGAAGCCCAGAACGAAGCTAGAAAAAAAAACTTCCTCTGCAGCTGCATGTCACAATCAAGCGCGTCCAAACTCCGTCATTCTGCGCGCAATGCTGACCAAGGTAGATGTAGTAGATGGGCATGAACGGGCCTTTAAGCAGACCTAAAGCAGCGCCCACCCACACGCTCCTCCACTCCTGGCACTCCTGGCGCTCGCCAGCGCGACCAACGCGCCAAACCGCCAAACGCCGACGCTACCGATCACTACATAAGTAAAAATTATTAAAAAACTGGACAGTAATCATTTCTTTACCAACAATTTAAGTTTTAAATAAGAATTATAAAGGTTTTACTTGCTGTCATGCACATTTTTTTCTTTGCTTAGTTTATGATGACGTAGTGTGACGTATTTTATGCGTGGCAGCAGCAGCCTGGGGCCCGATCCTCGATATTCGCCTTCCCCTGGCGGCGCCATATTGTCTTTCTGATTGGCTCTGAAAAGAGTCACGTGCTTCAAACTTGTGGCGCGAAACCATCAGTTGAGGCAAGCACTTTTAGCGGTTACGTCAAAATGACGTAGCCGTGAAAATTGATTTCAACCGGAGCTATCCTTGTTGCCTGGATGACAAATACGAATGATTTTGGAGTGGAAGCAAAGTTACTGATGGTGGTTTGGAGAACACTTACGCTCGATTAACCAATGTGATGAAAATAATGGCATACTGGGAAGGAGCGGATGCTCAAATTTGATTGGCTGGAGCTATGTCACGTGAAACACGTGATACGCAGGCATATTTAGATTACGTCAAATTGACGCGTCATGACGTAACTGATGTGCCGCCATTACCGAAAATGCTGACGTTTGGCCGCCATAATTTCGCCGAGTGGCGAGGTGCCCGAATTATGCTAATGAGACTATGGCGACAGGCAAGCTGATTTATGCAGCCGTTAGCCTACCGTAGTTTCTTAGCTTGTTATTAAAAGTAAAAGGATAACTTTATATACACCTTGCATGGCTTTTAAACGCAATAGAAAGGCAAATAATGAGCGCGTATGAAATAAAGGACGCTTGAGACAATCTGTAATGGGGGCAGAAGCTTGCGGCCGCGTGACGGCGCTAACTGCTTTCTTATTTCAAACCCTTTCTTCCTATGGTAAGAAATCATTGGTCTGTGCGGTTATGATAACCCAGCAATGGCGGCGGCCATGGAGGGAGGCATGAAGGGAGGTACGCTTTCATTATAGTGAACTAGAATATATATTCTAGTTCACTATAGCTTACATGGAGGAAAGGAAGAACTTGTACGCTTATGAGTGGTCTTCGTGCCGTTCGTCGTCTGCAAGTAGTGATCGAGGATTTGCTGCAGCACAGCAATGCTGTCAAATTGTCTTGAAAGATAGCTCGTCAGTACAGTCAGATCAATCATCTGACGAGGAGTGTAGTGTGGCGGCTTTGCAAGCTCCGAGGCGAGAATTGTCCTGCGCTCGGAATGTTGAACTGTTGAGCTACTGGTGCTTCGGGTGTGATCGCCAGTGGTGAACGCCTCTGATGTTGGATGGCACGAAATGTATTCGTTCGGCCGAGCGACAAGCTCCCGGAATGTGTCGGGCTTCTCGATGGGTGTCGACCAGCAGGGCAACGCAGTCAATCTGCTGGAAATGGTGCAGCACGTCGAGCATCACAGAGGTAAGTGCAATAAGAAAACCTGTAAAGGTGACTGTTCATACAGCGTCATTCGCATTCAAGTTGTACGCAGGCGGGAAATGACTGAAGATTAAAGGAATACTCACAGGACGCATGCGGCGAATCCGATATTTTTAATCAGCACTTTGCGTTGCTTTTAGCTGCATATTTCTACGACGCATTATAATTTTCTTCAACTTCTCTACACTGCACGAACTTAAAAAAAAAAAAAAAAAAAAAAAAAAAAGCTGAGTGTGCTTGTAGTTGTCAAGATTTCTTGGTTAATGGTTTCGACGACCGAGGAAGGAAAAACAAGTGAAATCGCCTGATATAAGTCGTTCCCTTAATTGCAAAAAAAGAAAGAAAAAGTTAGCCACAATACAATTTCCGCCACCAAGCCGTCTTTACCTGTTACGGAAATGGTTCACTTAGGTTTAGGTTTTGCACTGACCATTTCTAGCATTCATAGATTACACTTTACCGCAGCCTAGCTTGTAGCTTTGATGATTTTGAATGTTCCTGTGCCATGCGTGTTTGATATTTTATTTGCATATAATTTAGGCACTAAACATTTGCAGGTGATCGTGTGGACCTTGTGCAGCCGTTGCAGCACTTCCAATCCGAGTCATCATGTGGTCGAGAAGTCCTGGGGCCATATTCAACATCATTAACCTCTCTGCTAGGCTTGTATAATCTGGGAGGCCACGCCTTGTCCCTGGACGGCCACATCAGATGTGAAGTGCTATGCAGATGGACAGCTCTTTTTGAAGATTGTTACAGCTTGTAGTGTGTGCAGATCACATGACATTGACGCCACCTGCAAATGGTAATCGCAGCAGGAACATCAACAAGTACAAGGAAGAGGACGTGCAACATTTATATTAACTCGGACAGGAACAACTTGATCACCTGCACTTGAGATTTTCACTCGCTGTCATGATTTTGATATATGCCACAAGTGATCAATGTGCACATTCTTACTGCTTCATGTTCGATAGCATACTGCTGAAAAGCCGTCCAAGTCTTAATTTTTTCTGTGGTTTTGAGATATAACCATCTCTTTGGTGTACATTTTGTTGATAGCATGTGCAAGAACCAAGTTCAGCTTTGGGGTGGCGCAGTGGTTACGGCGCTCGACTATTGTTCCCAAAGACGCGGGATCGAATCCCGGCCTCGGCGGCCGCTTTTCGATGGAGGTGAAAAGCAAGGCG
Organism: Amblyomma maculatum; assembly: GCF_055883805.1. NCBI lineage: Eukaryota > Metazoa > Arthropoda > Arachnida > Ixodida > Ixodidae > Amblyomma > Amblyomma maculatum. The sequence goes on from NC_139348.1 coordinate 6,032,783, forward strand.
CCCATGTGCTGTGCGATGTTAGTGCACATTAGTGCGATGTTAGAACCCCAGGTGGTCGAAATTTCCGGAGCCCTCCACTACGACGTCTCTCATAGTCTGAGTCGCTTTGGGACGTTAAACCCCACAAACCAAACCAAACCTTTCCTTGGTGCTATAATTTTTTGTCTACCATCTGTAGACATACGGAGTGTATTCTACAAGTGCTGTGGCCCTTGCTGAGAGCTGTCATTCTTTGTTGTATACTTTGCTTTTTTGTGTTCTGCTTAAACTCAGTGTGCATTTTATTAAGTGCTTCATGTCAATGAAACACAGGAAGGTACAAAAACGTTCTCCTTCTACCTCCAGAAGTGCCATTCTGAGTAGGACATGCGGGCAGCAACAGTTCACAATTCACTTTGGTGTTTGTGGCAAGCAGGCAGCCTGCGATGTACTACTTCAGTGAGAATATTTGACATACGTGCACCCTGGTGGATGTGTCTGCAGTCGTTTACCATAGCAGAGTCCATTTCGTTACACCTATCTTGTGTGCTACTAGGGTGAAATGTGAGGTGCCCACTGTGTTTTTCCACAAACTGCAGAGTGAAGCGAGCTGTGCTTCTTTGTATTTGGTTGCCTTTATGCTTGTTTTCTATTGCTTCCTTCATATGCTGAATGTAGATGAACAGCAATCAACTAGTTTTCCCAAGGATAATTTGTGCATCTATTTGGTGGTCATTGTCTTTCATTGTTGTATGCACGGAAAATGAGGCCCCCGCCAACTTGTCAACCCATTTTGGCAATTTTAGATTCCACTTTTGCAAAATTTGCCAGTTTCATTTTGCACTGCAATTACTGATGCTTTGTAGTGATGTTAATCAAGATCCCAGATAACCTGTTTAACCTCTGCATCATTTGTGTGGCTCGGCGATCAATGAACATTTTTGTATTCTTCAGTTTTTTCACAAAGGCAACTATTGACTTCTCTGTTTTGTAACTAGGTGATATTGATGTGCATGTGCACCCACTGGCAAAAGTTCTTGAAGGTGGCTTCGCAGGGGAAAGAATGCATTCATTTGTGTACGGGATAAATTGCTTGACATTTCATGTTTCACTATATAACTCATAGTCACAATAATGATGCACAAGCGCAGGAGTGAAATAAAAACTTTTTGATAAGATTGTCCTTCATAAATTTTTGACTGCAGCTCTACAAAATGCTTTGCTCCTTTTGTGCATTGCTACATATCTTGTTCCATAAAATACCTCCCTCCATGATAGCGTTGTGTGTAGTCCTTCCATACCTCTATTATGAGGCTGCTATCTGGGCCATTTGCTTCTTGACACATTCTTGCTGCTGCCACATGCCCTCCGGCACTCACATATGTTAAAAGAGGGTTGGTAAAGCTCACATATTCATGCTCTAAGCCACTGGAGACTGGCTTCATCACTCGAGATGTTTATCGAATGATTGCAGCTGTGTATAACTGCTTCATTACTTTTTTTCTGTTAGTTGCTTTTGTAGCCTTCATTGTTCTTTGTGAGCTTTAAATTGAGAATTTTAAGGAAGGGGCACAAATTTTATGCCAATCACTTTCATTTCATTTATATAGAAGCACTTTCAAGGAAACTTGTGTTTCATCATCACTTTTCAACATTTTGTACCATTGTGCTAGTACTGAGTTGTATAACTTTTTGCTCTCATAAGTGACAGCTGCGCTAGTTTCACTTACACCTATCCTATTGTCGCATGTGTTTTCTATGTTATCTAGTATCCCTATGCTTTCCTATTATATCAGCTTCAGCAATCCTCTCTGCATTTAACCCTCAGAATGTGCTGCATATTTTGCACGTCTGCTATGTGTACAGCCTAAATTGAACACCACAATATATTCTTAAGATTGCATTCAAAAGATAACTTCCTGAAGGTACAATCCTATTGAACACAGTAGACGTCATACTATCCATAAGTGAGCCATTCTTTTTCATGATGTATTGAAGAATTTGTGAACAAAGCGATTTCATTTTATCTTGACCACATTCATCTGTTGTTTCTGTGGTACAGCCTCTGCCACAGCTGCATCTATAACTCGGCTGTTGACACTGTGGTCAAATGTCTTGCGAGCCAGCAGAGCCTAATGTAGCGTTGATGTTCAGCTATTGGCTTCTTGCTTTTTTTTTTTTTTTGATGCAGCAACGTTAAAGCCTCTTTTCTGCACAAAACGCGACGTTGTGAGTGGAAAATCTTGGGCACATTTCAGACAGGTGACATGGCCGAGTACTCAGTGTGATGTCTCTGGCTTCACCTTTGAGATGAATGTGTGAGGTGATAAACCTTGCAGGATCTTTGGGTAATAAGACAGGCAACCCTTAGGCCATGGAAACGCATCCGTACAGCTTGGTTAGAGTGGGCTTTATAGGTATCTAGACAAGTGCTCTTCCACATAATTGGATAACTTACAGGTATATGCTACTGATATGTATCATAGATTAAATACTAGATGTGAGCAGTAGCAAAGTCGATTCACACGAATGAGAGTCTGCAGACAGGAGCCATAAAAGCTGTTGTGTCATAGCGGTAAATGCTGAGCTTGCGTGTCCCCACAATTGTTTTTAGAGCATGAAGTTTTCAAGTGCTGTGCTGGTTTGCCTGATAGCCGTCACACTGAGTGACTTGCTGAAATAATGCTTAAGGCTTGTCTTCCTGAGCCAAACATTTCTCCTTTTTGGTAGACTGCATAAAGGGAACATTCTAGGTGTGGCAGGCATTTATGCACAGATAAAATCATTCTTACACACACTATAACTACCTTTGCCCTGTCCATAACAGAATCAGGGAATACTTGCTCTGTCCCAGGTGCCGACTACCATTTAAATGACGTTGAGTTCCATAATCTTTGATACTGGTAATACTGCGGAACGCATAGCATCCCTTGACTGTAGTTGCAGCCTAGTGGTTTGAGCATTTGGGGACCAATCCTCAGTGGTGTTGGGTACTCTTTGGTAAAACAGTGGGTGCTTGCTTTGCTGGTGCTGGGGTTATCTTGGGCCAAACACTTGGAGAATGGGTTTTTGACCCTATCTTGTGTTCCCTTGCTTTGTATAGCTAATTTCTCTTCTTTGGTCTCCAAGGCCGTGCCACCTTTCAGATATGGCGATGAGCTGTACAAGTACAACAATACTGTAATTACTTGAATGCGTGACAGCCTTTCATTTTTTAGGCTGTGTATTGTAGAGTGTGTAGTGCTGTAAATAAATTTTGTATTGTTTTGTATATTGTAATTTTCAGTTTTCTTATAAGCAAGGCTTCATGTCAGGTGCATGTAAAAAAAAATGCCAAAAAGTACCGAAAGCAAATGATACACCAATTGTTAGTCAACGACGAGCTGTTTAAAGCTACAGGGAATGTGTTACGTGAGTAGCAGGTCTCTTAAAGTGTGCATGTTTTACCAAAATAAAGGACAGAAGCTATACTGCAACCTGTTGGAAGAACCATGCATACAAGACGCACTAGCTGCAAATCATACGCTCATTTAAATCACGTTTAGTTTTCCAATGATATGCAATCAGAATGTCGAAAAAGTAAATTTCATGCTTTATTCCCATATTTATGCCCGTATTCAGGTGAGGTTCATTTGAGCATGTTTTTGAGTCAGAGTGTAGAGAGTGGATGTTAGACAGTTGCACGTTGGACATTATGCATTGCTGGAAGAGCACACAGGGGATGGCACAGCCAATACAAATCATACAGTATTATCACCTGGCATTAATGAACCTTTGCCAAAAAATCCAGAACACCACCCTGATGTGCTGCAGGCCACATTGCTGCAGGCCTTGCAATTCATGCCTCTTTTTGTCGAATATTGTTCCTGTGCATGCTTCTGTTTTTCTTTTTTGTTGCTGTTACTTTTTACTTACGGTGTCTTTAAAGTCACGCTTGCTTTCCCCTTTGGCTCCCTTGCTTCACTCAGAGACAGGTTCGGGCTTTGTGTATATAGCATGTGCACTGGTTAATGTGTGCATGAATGCTACATTCAATTGACAATTGCTTCAAGAAAATGGTTTCCGTACTGCATCTAGCTCATTGTAATTAGGCATCATATATCATATTCACTCTTCATGTCTGTTCCTTCACTTCCTGATCGTCAAATAGTATATGTGAAGGCATATCTCTAGCCGACCTCATCACCCTTCTCTCCTCTGAGGAATCATGCTGCACTGAAAGAAAGTGCCGGATGCTATTGCAAGTGCAAAACTGGTAAACAGTAGCAAAGGAACTAGGCTGTACCTGACAAATTTTGTTTCTCTTGTGACATTGTGGTGTGATGTGCACCTGCATCAGACGAGCAGTGTTGCTACTTTTATAAAATGTTTTTATGCAACATGCTCAGAAACCAAGCAGAATAATACCGACAGCTTTTTTTTTTTATTATTATTATTTTAACGAGGCATCTGCCACAACAGAGTGACACACTCTGCATGCGGTGAAATGTGCATACAGCGTGCTATGTCTAATTCAGGGCACATTAAATGCCATCAGCGTGAAAGCTAACCTGTTGCTGCCAGTGGGCATCTGGATACACTTTTCATTGCATTTTCATTGCTGCCAGAAAATCTTATCTGCTTATTTTTGCGGCTGCGTGAAAACGTCCCCGCCTCGATGGCTCAGTAATGATTATAGACGCTCGGCTCTCTGACCCGCAATATGTGCGTAGCCCAGCTACGACGATCGCATTTCGATGGAATTAACACGCTAAAGGTGGTCCGATGTCAGCGCATGCTAAGATCGCCAGATATATGGCCTAATCGAGCTCTCCACTATGCGTGTTTTCACTACGCCGCTCCAGTCGGGCCGATATCTGCACGCTACGCCACAGAAGCCGACACGTATACCCGGCCGTAGCAGACTTGCTAACATGATGGAAACGGTGGGCTGCCGCAGGCAGTTTCCAACGACAGTGATACCCTGAGAAGGCCAGCGTTGTCGTCGGATAGGTGCGTCTCTTCTCTAGAGGCAACTGCAGCCCGAAAATCTGTTGGGCGCTTCCAATTCTCAGTCGTAAACAAATTCTTTAATCCTGATACTCGCCGATTTCTCTGCGCGACTAAGTCCATAAATGAAACACGGACAGCTAGCAACATGCAGGCATCTCAAGTGAGGCATCGCTCACACTTGACGACCGGCTGTTCGTGGGGTTTGCGTCGAGTACCGCCGTTCGCTCAGCCTAGCTGCTGGTGGACGTCCGACAGCGTGTGTACTATGATGCACTGTGGTCGCAACTACCGTTACTATAATAGTACAGTACAGCCGCAATGTATACGTAAGTATCTCACTATCTCCTCAGCCTTGCCCTGCCGCGCGACGCGTGTATGCAGCGTAAACACTGTTCGCACCGACCCTTCAGCTTCTTGGCATCGCAGCGTTGGCATTTTTGTAATCGGCGCCAAGTAGCAGACGACGGCGTTGTTTTTTGTAACTTTTTTCCTTGTTTTTTAAATTTCGTCATCAATTTCTGTTTATACGCGTTTTAGCGCCGCCCCAATATTTACGTCACGTGTACGTCACAACATGGCCGAAAAGGCGAATATCGAGGATCGGGCCCCTGCTAGTGCCACGGGCGTGGCTCTAGCCTCGGCCTATATATATATATATATATATATATATATCTCGAGGCATTGCAGATGAAGCTATGTGATGTTAAGAAGATAGTGAGAGACCGGAAAGCGTGGCGTGACATGGTCCATAGGGTCACGAAGAGTCGGACACGACTGAACGCCTGAACTGAACTGAACTGATATATATATATATATATATATATATATATATATATATATATATATATATATATATATAGGCCTCATTGTCAAAGCCCCATTCGTGAGCTGTTGTACGGAGCGGAGCCGGCATATATACAACAGCTCACGAATGGGGCTTTGACAATGAGGCCTATTTATATATATATATATATATATATATATATATATATATATATATATATATATATAGGCCTCATTGTCAAAGCCCCATTCGTGAGCTGTTGTACGGAGCGGAGCCAGGCAAATACGCGTCGCAAGCCGGCACTGGCCGCCATCGGAGATCTTGTTTCCACTGCGCTGAGGCCGGCCACATATTACGCCACTGCTCATATAGGCGCATCAGCCTGCGCGGCTTCGCCATCCACGATGGTCCACGACCCCGTCTTGGGGAACGAAAGCGCCGGATTACCTTGCACTGTGGGCCTGTGGGTCTTTACAAAAATATATATATTTTTTTGCTGTTTGAAATCCCCGCCAGTCCTTGCCGGCCGGCAGCCGTGCTGTTTTGTTGAAAGTTGCGTATTTCATCGCAGCGTGTGTGTGTGTGTGTGTGGGGCGGGGGGAAGGGGGAGGTGGTAGGTTTCGCTTGGATACCCTCCTATTTAAATACATTAATAAGATTAGTAAAAATATAGTGTTAACTTATTACGGCCAATTCATTTCTGCCTATGAATATTTGTGCCGTAGTTTCGTACCATGTGTTGCTGTGCCGTCATTGCTGGCTGTCGTTCTGCCGCCGCTGCTCGCTACAGCCGTTTTCTTTTTTCTTTCTGTGCGAGTGCACGCAACTATGCTCGAATGCCTTCACCCATGTATGCGCTGCAAGGACAACAATTGCGCATTTGTGCCAGTTCCTAGTGTGAAAGGATTACCCCCTTGGAGCAACAGGGGCTCACGGCGATAACACATCAGGATGGACGACTCCGGCGAAAGCGGCCGCGTTTGAAAGTGAGTACTGCGATCGAGCTTCGTGAAAATCTGCGCAGCGAAAATTGTATATGTAACAGCGCAGTGAACCTACTGACACATTTCAACGCGAGAGCATTAAGGAGCTAGTTACATCGAAAACCAGGCGCAATCGGCGCAGTGGCGTCCGTGAGTGAGTTGGCTCTCCCTCTCCTCTACGCAAACTAGGAAATTGCTGGATGTGCTATCGCGTTCCACTTTTGCAATCTTGTGAAGCTTATAACCAACTTCCTTGTTTTCGTCAACAAAGGCGTTGGGTAAACAGTCATTCTTCAAATGTTTTTTTTTTTTTTTTTATTTATTATGCTTGCCTTCGCAAGTGGCGCATTTTTTAATGCAAGTTGCAGGTTGCGAGGGCACAGTTTGCGCTGCAGTGCATTACAGTGATAAAATGCATAACTGCTCCTGTACAATGCGATAATCGCCCAAGCTCGCGAGCTTGAAAGTTGTGCACCACTACAAAAAAAAAAAAAAAAAAAAAAGCATTTCAGATAGCGAGTGGCCTTTTCTGTGCTTGAAATTAATAAAGCGCGTTATTATCGGCTTATTTTAATTTAGGTGTGGCCTGTATGATACTGCCTTCTGAACTGTTTAGCTTATTTAGCTTTATCCTTGAAGCATTGCAGATGAATCTATGTGATATTCGAAAGATAGCGGGTGACCAGAAAGCTTGGTGTGATGTGCCACGACTGAACGATATAACTGGCGTGAACTAAGGGAAAGGAGGGCAGAACCTCGCTGATATTTGAGACTACTTGTAACAAGTGTTGTAGGGCAGGTACAATATGAGAAATACTCAATTTCCTTGTTATTGGCCTCCAGAAAACCTCGAGTCAAGGATTATGCTGTGAATGAGCTACAGGCTATTTCTCTCACCTCATTGTGTTATTTTGGTCTTAATGTGAACACCAAGACAAAGTTGCCGAGCATTTCAGAAGGTGTACTGAAATTTAGTGTAGGCTTGAAGACTAACCTTTTTTTTTTCTTTTTGCAGAAAGCTGTTTGCTTCCACTTCATCACGGAAGATGGATGTGCACTTCAAGTTTTACGTCATATTGAAGAATTAGACATTTTACAGTAAAATATGTCTGTTGTACTTTAAGCTGCTTTCCTATTTTATTGCCTCGTGGGAGCGAAAAAAGCATGCATGCAGCATATATGCGAATATCCGAGAAAGATCTGGGAACGGACATCCGAAATGGACGTCCATTGGCCAGACAAAATGTCCCTTTGGACGGCCGACGGACGTCCATTGACTGTTCGCGGACGTCCATCGACCATCCAAAACGGATGGTCATTGGCCATCCGATGAATGTCGGTGGTTGCTTGGGGTGCGCTGACATGGATGGGAGAAGGGTGGCTGTTCCTGGACCTGCGGGGCCGGGACTGGTAGGGGGCTAGCCTAGCCACCGAATATTTATCTGTTGTAGGCCGTCATTGCACCCGCCATCGCTATAGGTGGTGGACGACGGCTGTTGCGACATTAGTCTTTCTCTCCCTTTTCTTTTCTACTTCTGTCCGCACGAGGCAGCGGAGGGCTCAGCTACAGAGCCGGTAGCAGCTAGGCCTGTGCATTTTCGTTTCCTTCATCCTAAAGCCACAACAACAACAATTATGTGTGCTACATCGCACAGCACACGGACACCTCTTCGTTTCGCCTCCATCGGAACACAGCCGCCGCGGTCGGGTTCGAATCCGGGCACTGTCTGGCATCTTAGCACCACCCCGACGGGGCTCGTTATGTTTATTTTTTTTTTTTTTTATAGCTATGATAGCTCATACATGGGCTCTTCGGCGCTTGCAGAATTTTCCCAGTTCCAATTGTGCTCTATCTCCATGAAACTTGGCCAAAAGCACAGTGAAAGACCCAGCGGCGCTGGGTTTTGCAAAAAGGTGTGAATACCTTTTACATCGACAAGTATAAAGTGAAAGATGGCAAATATAGACAGCGTAACAAAGAAAATGTAGCAGTCTAAGCTCTACAAAATAGGATGTTTGGGTCAAAACGGCAATAAAGATTTCGTACCTGCCTTTGCGCGCGTTTTGTTGTATGTCGTGAAGTCGCCTGCAGATGCGACTCGGACCCCGAGCAGTTTAACTCGAACCATAGATACATCAGAGATTTGTTTCGAAATTTGAAAGGTGTGCATTTCTTTTTTGTGTGTGTGTGTGTGCAAAACTCAGCCGACTTGCGGCGATGCGTACGAAAAAATATGGCCCGAGTTGTTCCCCGCACAAGATGTAGGGTAAAGCGCTGAAGGCTGAAGTTTTAGCTGTTTTCCGTGAAGTTATTCTGCAGTAAACATGGCGATCATACTCACTGCTGAAAAGAGATGAGCTAGTATGCCAGTCATATTTCAGCCAAGTTTCCTGCCTTGTCGGTAAAACTGTGAATGGATCTAGTTGCTTTTTCATATGTGAACCATGCATGGAGGAAGGAAAGAACTTCCTTCCCCCATGGAACCATGTGAACGACTACCATATGCTGTGCAATGGGAAATCTGAGTTGCCTTGTGACCAGACCGTACACATTTCGGAGAGGCTGTTGTGGAGATACCTAATCTTTCTCATTATTGGGAAGTAGACAATGTTTTCACGCGTTTTATAATTGAATTGCATTTTCTGCGCACGTTTTCTGTTTCGAATACATCGTACTGAACCGAATACCTATACTCCGACTGGCATCACTGCAGTTTTTCCGGTGCCGCTAATCATGATCATACACTTATGGTGATACACTCGTTTGATTAGTTCAAGTTGCAGGCTAGGACTTATACTAGCCTGAACAGCATTCCGTGAACACATGACGGTTTGATACGCCGCTTACTCGGCACTCGGCCTATGCGGCATTCAACTGTTCAACTGCGACCCCCTGTCCCCTACGTCAGTTGAACTGCCATTGAGATCTCAACTGCAGTTGGTGCTGCCGTGTATCGCTAATTGCTGTTGAATTCAACTGACCGTCAGCTGAACTGCCGTTGAGTACATACTACATACCTTAATGGTGTGTCGCACGTTGGACACAGATGTAGACGTTCTCCGCTCCGCCCATCAAGTTAGGTAGCATTTGTGGCATGGAAAATTAAAAGATCAAGACCTACCGCCCGTAGGCCATAGAGGATGCCAGGTTAAGCATAAGGTGCCGTTTACAGTGTTCCTTTCATGGGTGGAAAAAACCTATGTTGGAACATACATCTACAAGTAGTACTACATATCAATTTCTTAGGTAAAGATCCGTCCTCAAACTTAGCGCTGAACCATAAAAAATCTCACCACAAGCCCCTTGCAATGCCCTACTTAATAAAGCTTTGGTTCTGTACAAGCACAACGGTGAATTGACAAGAGAATTAAGGAAGCATATCTCTCTCATATAAGAACCGCAACACATATGCGTGAGCACCCCATCTGTCGTTATCCATCAGCATGAAACCTCGAACCTTTATTCTGAAAGAGTTTCAGGGCTGGCTTCTATTTACGAACATGTGCACCTGGTTGCAGGATCATTCTGTATATTTGTGTTTTCTCGTATAAATTCGTTCAGTTGATAGTCAGCACTCATCCCATCTTGCTTGTCTGCTGTGTTTCGCGCTGTTTTCGAAAAAAAAAAAAAAATCTGTCAAGTTAAGTGCTGCCGAGTGTGTTGGAATGTTTGCAGTGTGCTTCACCTGTTACCTTGAATTCGTCTTCAGGCAGCTGATCAATGCTGTTCCTAACTAAAATTGGGCACTTTTGCCTTTTCCTTATTGCTTTTGATCTCTGTGCCTAGTGGATCGAGAGAGGGGTAGGTCCAGGTCCCGTGAGCGAGATACCCTCTGTGACCTACAGCGCAATCGCGATCTTGATCGAGAACGCAGGTTACGAAGAGGTACGTTTTATTATAGTTGACATTACATGCCTTTATTGTATTCTGCCAAAATGGTGCTTTTGGGCTGGTTCAGTGCTTTTTGTTAGCATTATTTAGCAGCACAAAACTGAGAAATGAGCAGATGACCATGGCACGAACACTAAAGTATTGGTGCATTACTTTGCTGGCCAGTCAGTTATTGCCAGGCCATCTTGCTGAAGTAAAAGTGATTGGGTGTCAGCCAAGGAGAAGGTGGCTATGACTTGCATGAAATGAAGATAGATAGATGGATTTATTGAAAGGAAAAGGCAGAGAGGTTGGCCCGAATGATTCAAATCTGGCCTGCTACTCTGCACTGGGGAAGGGGAAGGAGAGAAGAAAGAAGGTCATGATGGTGACGATGTGGGAGAAGCATGAAATGGAAAGCTGGCTGTTACTAGGTTTGTTAGCTATATTATGCATGCTAAAGTCATATGCTTTTCAAGCAGTTATTTTTTTTGCTGACCATTACAGTTTTGATGAATCAGCATGGTCCAGTAGATGTTGCTCAAATGTATGAGTCTGTCAGGCTCTGGTATCCTCAACCCTGCCTCTTGTTATTGATAAATGCAGTATGCTACTTCTTTGATATTTCTGCCTTTCTCAAGATACTGCATTGATCTTCCTTTTCTGTCTGCACTGCTGCCACCAAACGCAATTATGCGAGCACATGGCTGATGAAGTTGCCTATGGTGTGCTGTGTCAGCAGTGACAGGCTGGTACTGACACCCATTTAAAGTGGATGTCATTGCCATGACTCCTGACATTGCTGTTGGTAGTTGGTTGGCATTTGGTTGGTAGTGACTGGATGTGTTGCAGACCAGTGCACTGCATAGCAGGCCATGCTGCAGTTTTTGATCCAATGGCCAACACTCCATGGCGCTGTACACATTACCAACAAAGCTGCTATGCTGACAGATGTTTTGGTACATTTCACTTCTTTGTCAACCATGTCAATTAGCTTTTACTTACAGCACTGTCTTCTGTGATGATTCTGAAATATTTATATTCGCTTACTTGTCAGAACGACATGGGAGCCGGTCCCATTCCTTGTCTCCAAGACTTCGAAATCGTTCACCACGCCGTCGGCGAAGCAGGTGCTGTGCTTTTACCATTAAGGGTTCCATGGCACTTCATTAATGAACTGCTGTGGGATCATGGTAATTGATCTCGCCCTTTGCTTCCAGTTTATTTGAAGTGGATAATGCTTTGGTCCTATCAATACCAAGTACTATAATAAAAATGCTGCCTAATTTAGGTATATGTTCAGTCCCCTTTGAGTCTGAATTATGAAGAGTTTGTTTACTTGCTGTAGACAGAAGTTTATGCAAAGTCATAAATAGTGAGGCAGGCAGAAAAAGAAATTAACGAGGGTGGTGGCCTCATTTCTCTTTTAAAATTTTGGCAAGAGGATTCGTTGTTGTTGAGCAAGTTGCTTTGTTGGGGAGCGTTGCCACTAAAACAAAGCACGGCCACTGTTATCCACTTGCAGTTCTTTTTGTGTGGAGGAATGAAATTGTGAATTTTGTGGTGTTATTTTTTTACAATGTGAGAGAGACGACTTCAATTTGAACCTGCATTGCATTTTCCTGTGGCATGCTTCATTGCTTAAGAGAACTTCTTGTTGGGCTAGTTCGTAGCTAATCATGGTAAATTTAAAGCCGTCGAAAACCAGATCTGCATGTCTGAAAAACACTGTTCACAAGTGCAAAAAAAAAATGTCATTCTTCTTTTTCTTTTTTTCGATGTAGAAAGCTTTAATCAGTTTGCTGGCTTTCTTTTTACCACTCCTTGCAAGAATCTGCACGTCTAAAAAACGCTGTTCACAAGTGCGTGAAGGACAAGATCTGATATATTTCGGTAAATTGGGGCCCTCTTTATCTTGCTCTACGTTTTGGTCGTGTTCTCTGATGCGCACGCTCATTAACACATTGCCCTATTTGTTTTATGTAGGAACGACCGCAAGAGAAGGGAACTTCATAAACAACCCCTTCGACACACTTCATAAATAGTCGCCCATGCCCGTGCAGTCTTTCCTACATCAAAAAAATCGGGCAATGTGTTAATGAGTGCACCAGGGAACACGAACGAAACGTAGAGCAAGATAAAGAGGGCCCCAATTTACCAAAATATATCAGATCTTGTCCTTCACGCACTTGTGAACAGCGTTTTTTAGACGTGCAGATTCTTGCAAGGAGTGGTAAAAAGAAAGCCAGCGAACTGATTAAAGCTTTCTACATCGAAAAAAAGAAAAAGAAGAATGACATTTTTTTTTGCGTCAGCAAAACATCGATAAATTTGTATAAGGCTGAAGAAACCTTTTTTGAGCATTGCTTATCCTGTACAACATGATGCGTGAATGTGTTTCTTGTGCATGTGCCGGCAGTATTATGTACGTACGTGTTTTATATATATAGTATGTACGCTTGTGTGTATGTGTGCTTGTCGTTTTCGGCACCTTTAAATTTACCATGGCTTATAGGTCTTGCTAAATCTTGCTCTTTTTTTTTTTTCCTTTTTTGTTGGTAGCACTGTTTAGTTTCTATGCAATTCTATTATTTTCTTACATAGCGAGATGAGCAACCAAATGGCACTTAGATAATAGTTCTGCATAAGTTCTTATTTATCAATGTTTCCTTTATGCAATTTATCAGTAACTTTTCTATTTTAGTGCGCCTTTATGCACTATGCAGGAAAGTTGGAGTTACACAGGCACTGAAATCCCTCAGAGGTATAGAAGAGTAATTGCCTGTTGTCTTCACGATATGCATCAATGTCTACATGCTTACATGTAAACATTGTTTGCATATCATTTGGTCCTGAGCTTGCTACCGAAGCACCCACAGCAATGCAGGTAGGACAGGTGTAGTGAAGGTATAGGAGAGCATGGGCCAGCTGTACAAAGACAGCCTCCAATTTGCCTTCTTCTTTTTTTTCTTCTCAAACTTAAATCTTCAGAAACAGGTGAAATTTGGTGAGAAATGCATTTTTGCTGCCAATCATTGATTGTCACTATCCAATCCATTAAAACCCATTGAGTTCACTTGGGAGTTTTATAGACAAGAGTCAATGGAAGAGGCGCTATGCACACTTCATTTCAGAGAAGAGCAGAATTGTTTTGGTGTGTTTTGCTTGGTTAGTGCAAATTCTTAGTTGCAAGGCAAATAAAAGAGGAGGAGGTGAGAAGGAATGCATTGCTCTTATTTGCAGCAGGTGCTTACTGAAAGCTTTGTCACTTGACCAACATTAATTGGACAACTCATGGATATGTTAGGAGCTTCGACAAGTCATCTTGGTGTGTTCTATGCCTCCAGGTCAATGGTGCTGATGAAATTTGATGGTGGGTATTGTTGGCCAAATGGTGTCAAGGAGCTGTTGGCAAGCAGTGAGGTTAAAGCCCATCTTGCATGTACGGAATGTGAAGAACTGACTCAGAACATTTTTAAGGTTACAAGTTATGATTAAAATATGGAGGGAACATATTTGAAGAATTAATGTATCAAGCCACAGACGTCTCATATTCTAAAGATACTTCAGCAGTTGAATGAAGATGTTTTTTTTTTTTTTGTAGCATGTGTGCCTTGGCTCTATTTCACAGGAAACAAAAAAGTCTTAAACTTCGCACAAGGACTTGTTTGGTGCTTAAATTTCTCATAGTGTGGCAAAGAAAGTGGGCATTATATGTATGATTGGCAACAGTGGCAACAGGCAAGCCTTCTTTGCTTTCCATTGCAGATCCCCCAGAAGATGGTCTCGTTCACCAAGGCGAAGGTCTAGGAGCAGGTCAGATATACAGTTAAACCCACTTATAACAATATCGAAGTGCCAATGAAATATCATTGCTATAACCAATAATTGTTATGACCAGGTTATACCAAAAAAAAAAAATCTTCAGGGAATTTAACAACAAGAAAATAGCTACCAATGTTGATTTCTTTGCAGGAAAAATCTGTTAGTCAGCTTTGACTGTTTCACAGCATATTTTAAGTTTATAACGTGCAATAAACAACTGCACTTATGCCGTTAATAATTACTCAGAGTGAAGCAATGGCGAACGCAAATGATGTCAGACTATGCATGTGTTATCACGCAGGCAGGAATATGCATAAGAATGACAAGCGAGAACCAGAGAGGCAAATCTATAACCCAAGGACAACTGAAGCACACAGCAAATAACTAAAGTCATGAAACAGACAAGGCGCCAGCCGGGACCTTTAATGGACATGCCAGAAAGTACACTTGCAAAAGTCACAAGGAGCAAAGAATTATGGAAGCCGCAAATATGAAATTTAACAGGCCTACATGTATTCATCGAATACATTCGTTAAACAATCAAGAACGGACCACATTTGAACACTTAAGGTCAGTTTTCTTCATTTAATTTATAACAAAATATCACAATTATTTTAATAGCGGACATTCACTCAATGAGTGTAAAGCAAAAGTACAATCAAGAACCGACCGATGTAAAAAAATGCTGGAACACTTAAAGACCACTTTTATTCATGTAAGTTGTAACAAAAAAATTACGGTTATATTAAATGCAGACATTCATGGAGAAGCACTCTTTCAGCTCACTGTGTAACCGAAATCGTTCCTCAAAACTTTCAATGCCACTCATTGAGTGAATGTCCGCTATTAAAATGATATTTCATTGGCACTTCGCAATGATATTTCATTGGCACTTCGATATTGTTATAAGTGGGTTTGACTGTATATCTGACCTGCTCCTAGACCTTCACCTTGGTGAACGAGACCATCTTCTGGGGGATCTGCAATGGAAAGCAAAGAAGGCTTGCCTGTTGCCACTGTTGCCAATCATACATATAATGCCCACTTTCTTTGGCACACTATGAGAAATTTAAGCACCAAACAAGTACTTGTGCGAAGTTTAAGACTTTTTTGTTTCCTGTGAAATAGAGCCAAGGCACACATGCTACAAAAAAAAAAAAAACATCTTCATTCAACTGCTGAAGTATCTTTAGAATTTGAGACATCTGTGGCTTGACACACTAATTCTTCAAATATGTTCCCTCCATATTTTAATCATAACTTGTAACCTTAAAAATGTTCCGAGTCAGTTCTTCACATTCCGTACGTGCAAGATGGGCTTTAACCTTACTGCTTGCCAACAGCTCCTTGACACCATTTGGCCAACAATACCCACCATTAAATTTCATCAGCACCATTGACCTGGAGGCATAGAACACACCAAGATGACTTGTCGAAGCTTCTAACATATCCATGAGTTGTCCAATTAATGTTGGTCAAGTGACAAAGTTTCTGAAGTGACTGAATATTAAGGCTGCGTAAATAAATTCATAGTAGCTTGCTTGAGTATGCATGTAGCAGTTATACTGGAGATATGAAAAAGAGGTTTTTGAAGATTAAAAGGAGGTACTAAATGAATGCTGTTGACAATGGGGAGTGCACTACCTTCTCTGGAGAAATATTGGGGGAGTATGACCTAGAGCTGTGCATGGGCTTGGGCTCGGGTTGCTTGAAAGCCCTTTCGCTCGGCCCGGTATATTTGTCAAGGTATATTTGTCTCGGGCCAGACTCCCCGCTCACTAACAGATGCAACATTTGCGAAAGTGCAAATACAGCCATAGTGCCATAAGCGTCTAGAATGCGCAGCATTTTCCCGCGTTCACACGCGAGAGCTTCAGAGTTCTTTCTCGGCATCAACCAGTCTTTCCTCCTCGCCCCGAACGGATTTTCCGTAGCCGTCAGTAACCGAGCAGAGGGGCCGCTTGTGGGCTATTTAGTTTCGAGTTTTGCATCTCCGATTTGGCAACACCGGCGCTGATGTATCCATTTCAAAATTCATGCCACGCTGTTGCCTATCACACGTCTATTATGACTTACTCTTGCCTCGGCATGGCCTCATTTGGAGCTGGGCATAGCTCAAAGCATCTGCGGTGCAAGAATTTTCTCTTGTTTCTCTCGTTGCGAAAATTTCACGTGTAAGGCACACGATGAGGCAGGCGAGCTCACCAAACACTTGGCCACAAACCCTTGTTTAGGTTTAGAGCTTGCGCATTTTTGGAGGAGCAAAGAGGCTGCTTACCAAAAACTTGCTTTTTTATCGAAGAAAGTGTTAGTAGCGCTGCAAATGCCTGAATTCAATGGATGACTTGTTTTTGCACAATAAGTTAATTATACGTACGTCCTGTGCCCCTATATATTTGGCACATTTGTCATTCCAAACGTGAGAACTCATCATTTTAAGATTTCGGATAAACCTATCACACTGAAATTATTTTCTTTTTCATCGCTTCAGCTATAATTATAGCATGACGAGCCGGGCCGGGCCCGGGCCTTAAATTTAAGCGCCAGGCCGGGCCGGGCTCGAGTCTGTAGCGTCAGGCCCGGGCTGGGCTCGTGCTCAAAATTTCAGCCCATGCACACCTCTAGGATGACCACACCCCTTGCCCCGGTTGTTCCAATCCCTGAGTGTCTAGTTAAGCACCCGCTTAATGTTCTTTGTGTGATAAAGCAGTGCCAAAAAGACTGAGCACATGGAAGAAAGCACTGGACTTGTATGCTTTATCTGCTCTTTATCTACCTAAAATCTAAGGTTATCGGCAGATGTTTGTCCCTGTGCTCCAGGAGATTTCTATGTCATACAGGAATGAAAAGCGGCTGGTGAGAGTTTGGCTGCACGCTTTCATTTATTGCACAGCACGGATGAAATTTGCACTAGGCAGGATGCGGCGATTACATAATTGTGAAATGGCAGCTTGGCCAAAGAGCACCTTGGCATTGAGTAGTTTTTGTCTGTGCAAGATGGGATCGCACTTTTTTCAATAAGCATTTTAACTCTGAGAAGCCGAGCACCAAGGGGCATGCTTGTACCCTTATAAAACCAGCGGGTACCTGGCAGCACTGCTAGATCGAACCGTGCTCCTCCTGCATTCAGGGTGGACTCCCTTAGGTATAGCGTGATTATATCGGTACATTGTTAAATGCAAAACTTATGCATGCAAAGGATATTTATTTGTGCAGTGGCTCAGTCCAGAGAACCACGTAGTCCAGGAGCACTAATGATTTTCTTCCACAGGTCTCGACTCGATGTTCTAATGCCCATTGTCAATGCTTCCCGGGGAGAACACTAATGTGAACCAATACGAAGTATAAGACCCTGGTGCTTACTCTGTGCTAGATTCATGGTGCAAAAGCAGAGCACACAACTCACTTCTTGGTGGACAGATCAAATCCACAATCCAAATGCAAATGGAAACTTTTGGAAAACTGAAAAGGCTCAACTTCTTGGTGGATATCTCAAACCTGCTGTCAAAGGTGACACGTGCTAGTGTAGACAAGACTCCCTTAAGCGCCAGGTGCCTTTCCTTCAGTTCATTTCGCGCTTGCTTCTACTCTCCACTACGAGATCGACTATGATTATTTTTTCTCAACAGTACCTGGCACCTTTATGGGTAGTAGTGCAAAGGGGATGGAATGGAACAATATGAAGCACAGATGGCAACGCTAAGTTGGTTGTGAATCAATAAACAAACGCCAACACCGGCTTTTCTGAAGTAAATGGTGTTATAGGTGGGGTGCCGGTGCCGCTTGATGCTTCCTCGGCCAAGACTTACAACCGTCGCAGTCAGGATAGGAGTGCTGCAGACGAAAAGTTTTATTTTACATTTTTACCTGCCACGATGGTGCAGTGGTTAAGGTGCTCGACTTCTGTGCCCAAGGATGTGGGATCGAATCCCATTTGCGGTGGCCACTTTTTGATGGAGAGGAAAGCAAGGCGCCCGTGTGCTGTGCGGTATTGGTGCACGTTAAAGAACCCCAGGTGGTTGCAATTTCCGGAGCCCTCTACTACGGCGTCTCTCATAGCCTGAGTCACTTTGAGATGTTAAACTCCACAAACCAACCAAACCAAACCATTTTACAAAGCAGAGAATGATCCTTCTACTCTGGTAACAGTTTTTATTGGGATCATATTTCCTAAACTCCCTAGATAGTAGGCGGGCCAGTGGCGGCGGAGGGGGAAGGGGAGTGTTTTGGAGCCATTTTGTTTGGAACACATCACTCCCGTGCATTTTCACACACGTGCACTCGTGGCCACGCCCCCGGCAGGATCTTGATTGAGGGAGGGGAGGTTGCAGTGCACAGCCCCCAAGTGGGTGCACCAGACCTGAGACGTGCGGTCGCGACTCAAGGAAAAAGCCTTTGTTCCTCATTATAGGAATGCTGTGGTTAGCCATGAAATGGAAGAAAATGTCGCGGTGCTTGGCACATGCTGCAGAGCCATGGGAAATTGGCCCTTTCCTGTCGATTGTGTGTGCTCAACGAGTTGTTGACGTGACCCCCAGTAATTGCAGCTGGTTAACAAACTCCTCGGAGGTACGTGGTTCAGGCTGGCTGTGTTCGCAACCCGTCGACACCGTTCCCTGAACCACAGCGAGGCCCACACCGATTTTTGCCAAATGCCAGGCTGCACTGTTTCGGGTAATTTGTCTTGGCACATGCATCCAAGACGGGCTGCCTTCAATCTGAACAGTGGTGCGTAGGCTGGCCTCTGGGTTTCACAACATAAAAAACTCGATGCATTCAGCTAACCTGCAAAATTGGCGAGTAATAGCACCACCTGTATTTCATTTCTTGACCTAGGCCTTTTCTAGTCTTTAAAACATTTTTTTTTGGTGACTGTATACTGTCACTAGAATGTGGTAATCTATCAACACAGGCTAAATCAGTGTTCCTTTAAGTAGTGTATTATAATTTTGTGGCTGTTGTAGGCTTCCATTGGGTCAAATTGTTTGGACCTTTTTCTCTAAATCACAAGTGTGAAGAGAAAAGTAACTGGCAGACAAGGCAGTTAGTCTGGCACATATAATTCAAAATGAATTGGCCCGCCTCTCTAGTCTCTTCGAAGGGTACCAGTTTTTTTCATATGTGGACTTACTGTGAGAATGGTATAAGCTGTGAACCCACTGCAGTTACAGTAGTGATTTTCTTTTGGTGAGGCTAACTGATCCATTTACTTGCTTACCAGCCAATGCTTTAGTAACGAATGAAAGACCTTGCAGTGAAATGAACAAATAGTCCTGTGTTTGAGAAATCCCGTTGAAATTCTTGCGCTGTTACCGACTGCACAGTTCACCACAGTGGCCTCCTTGAAAACCTGAAGACTATCTTACTGCCCTTAAATGTTCTTCCCAACATGAAGTAGCATGTTGGCAGTTCAATAAAAAGTATTTCTATCAGATAATGCAGCTAGCACATACTAAGGCATATGCACTGTTTTCAGTTAGAAACCTCATTTTGGTCTTGATCTGCTATGGTACCTCAATGGTTTTGGCATTTGGCTGCTGATCCCAAGAGCAGCCGCATGTTGAGTAATGTCAACGCACACTGAAGGATGCTAGGTGGCCTATATTAATCCGGAGTCCTGCACTTAGCCAAAGCGCCCGCGAGTTAGTATACCAGTTCACTAGTTAACACAGCTGTCAAGACATCTGTAAGGACACAAAAACTGAACAAATGGCAATGAGCAACAGGATGAGAACTTGCCATTGCTTGAGATTTTCTTTCTAAGCAGCAAATGCAACGGGACAATAGGCTATACCACATGAAGCACAGAATAGTTTTGATACCAAGTGCACAACATCTAGTTTGCTGGTTTGAGAGAGCAAATTTTCAATGATTTCAAACGAGACAGGCATTGGAGATCAATAGACATTTGTTGTGACAGCACATAACGTAATCTTTCATTGAAGCTTGAGTAAAACTTCTGTAGTCAAAAAAAAGCAATTTCATAATTTTGCAACTTTCCAGTAGAATTTTTCTTAAGCTTCTAGAAACTTATATTTCACATGGGTACTCACGGCTTCAAGAATGCTTTTGCAATCGTTTATTGGCACGCCAAGTAGGGGAGGTTCTCCATTTGCATTTTGCTTGCCCTACTTTGTTTTTTAATATTGTCACGGACAACAGGGCTAGACGTGACTAAGACGACGGGACGAAGCTGAACCAGCAGGCAAAGTTCCGCGCACAGCACGCGAGAGAACTTCGGCGTCTTTTTCTTCCAGGTGCCACCTGAGAACATCAGGGGCACCAGGTGGCAATATATTTAGATTTGGCACCTTCTGGCGGAGCATTTCTTGAGCTTTATTATACTGTATTCCATTTTGGTATTCGTGCCTTCACAAATTCTGTTATCCTATTTTGTGGCCTTGTCGAGCAGGGAGCTTTTAGAGGCCTTGCCTACATTTTTATCGAAACTGCATTTCTGCAGGTTTATGTACACCTTTTCTTCGGGAACTAGAAGGCTCAAGTAAACAAAATTTTTCAGCAACTTTAATCAATGCCTTTTATATGAAGAATTCTAATTTGCAGCCTCAGTCAATTTGTGTGTCATTAATTGGTGGCAATTTTATAGCTCAAATATTTTTACGTACAATCCTTATCATGTTGTGTAGTATAACTATTTCTACTCTCATGCTTATATTTCACTACCCAGTCCAGTGGATTTCAATAAGGTGCATAAGGAGGGAAATAGGCAAAACAATACTAGCCCAACATTAGTTTCGGGTTTTAACGCAAGCTGCAGATTTAGAAAATTGCTAGCAAATTTCAGAGCCATAGCCTTTCTTGTGACTCTAAAGCCAATCATTGTAAACCACTCTTAGTACCAAGAGCCATGCATAGTGACGAACGTCATAGTCTTGAGGCTAGCAGTGCAGTCAGTGGCTAAGCGGCTATAATAGTCACTAGTCTGAGGCAAACTGCATAGTTGGCGACTAAGAGCAAAATGCACCAGAATATCTGGTACTGCGGTAGCAGCCAAGTTCCAAAGGCTATTGCACCGTTATTGTTACCATTAATGTCATATGGACATCTACAGTTTGTGCGGGTTAGCTAGAGTGTAGATATGAGCATTACTTTGACATGCTTCATGTGCCCATAAAAATGCAAAACCTTATTTATTGCAAATAAAATTTTCACTTGTATTTGCTGATGCAGTTATCACCTAGTCAAGCTAGCAAGACCAGGTTTTGGACAGACTAGCCCAGCTCAATAAGTACTAATGCATTTACTACCTCACTAGAAATCAGGCGAATAACAGCCAATGGCAAGAAGGGTATACACAAATATCACTTTTATTCAGGCACACTGTGGCTGTGTCATATGTACATCACCAGACTTCTTTTGAGCTCCACATATGCAGCAGTGCCCAAGCTATGTCCTCAACAGTTTCCCACATCTTGCAAGCAGGCAATTTTCCCAGAGATCATTTCGGTAATCATCATCATACTCTGCAAAGAAAACCAACAGGTGACATGTCTCTTCAGCAGCTAGATGCACACATAAATAGAATGAGCAACTCTTGAGAGTCCCTTTGTCAAAAGTAAAGAGCCCAGAAAATTACATTCTGGGCTAAGCTGTATAGAGCATTGCACATCGCCAAATGTTCTAAATTTCTTCTAGGTGAGAGGAACATTTGTCCTTGCCCTTACGAAGCTTGTGACTTGCATATGCTATAAGAGCTCCAGTAACCTGACTCGTAAGCAAACCCCTTGGGATCTAAACTTTTAGCAAAGGCTGTACTTTGTCAAGAGCACTGTACACAGATTTCCAAAACAAGTAAGGGAAGAACTTAGTGTCCAAACAAAGCCACTGAAAGAGAATTTTTTCTTCCAAACATTTTGTACCTGATCCTAAAAAGCTTGGGCTACTGTTTTGCCAAAGGTCACTTCATCCAGTGTGTTTCTAATCAATAATGAGATGAGTGCCCTATCAAAATTTTGAATGCTTTCAACTCTTTTTCTTCCATCCATCCTTACTCATCATAATGTAGTAGTATTGCTATTGTCCACTTGCATTTTTTTTATTTCTGATATTGAGGGTTCTGAAGAGGGCATCCCAGATATTATACCAGACATAAAAAGTAAGAAATGTGATGGCCCTACTCTCATTCCAAATGCATCTTTAGTTCAATATTCATTACAGACAGTTTCACTTATTACTAGTACTGTTTCCGCCTCTTGGAAGGTGGCAAAAGTGCTTTCCTTATTGATATCTGGTGACAAACAACTTCCATGCAGTTACAGGCCATTTCACTAACATCCTCCTCATCCATAATGTTGGAGCACATCATTTATAAACATACTACTGTTTTTGAAA
Source organism: Amblyomma maculatum (assembly GCF_055883805.1). Classification (NCBI taxonomy): domain Eukaryota; kingdom Metazoa; phylum Arthropoda; class Arachnida; order Ixodida; family Ixodidae; genus Amblyomma; species Amblyomma maculatum. The sequence continues at coordinate 6,055,569 of NC_139348.1, forward strand.
CAAATAACATCCTTTCTAGCATTTGACATGAGTTTAGCACAATAACAGAATTGTGTGAAAGCATCTAAGGCATTTCTTCAAATTTAACATACATTAATAAAATTAGTTTACAGTACAAAGCAGGGGTGGTCAAATTGCAGCTCCTCAAGAGCCCAAGTACAGCTCGCAACTCTCGGCATGTGTACTCCCCTCTTCATATTTCTGCCTCTAAAGGCAATTTTTTTTACGTTTTTTCCACCTACTTCATATTTGGATGCACTTAATGATGTGAGGCTCCCAACAATGGTAGCGGTGAAGTCAAAACAGCGTGTAACCCTTATGGACAAGCATCTAACTGAGCTGCTCCGGACTGCAACCATGTCATTCAAGCCAAAATTCAAGGTGTTAGCTTCCCGAACGTGCCAATGCAGGGGCGTTCACTGTGTCATGCCCCCTTTTTACTGCGGCTCTTCACAAATATGATTAAATTTTGAAGCGAAAAACTTCACTAGGCTAGTCAACTCCGAGTCTCGCGTGTGCTCCGTCGTTAGAAACACATATAAAGCCCTGCTTTAACCAAGCCGTATGAATGTGCCTTAGTGGCCTATAGGGGTAACGTGAATGCCATAGTCCTGGCAGGCTGAGTCTGACATGACCGTCCCATGTGAAACGAGAGACCCAAGTTGGCAGCTCTTGCCAGGGGGACCACGGTCATGGACACAGACACAGCACAGCGACGAGCGGTTAGACCTGGCGTAGTATTGCTTTTGCAATAAAAGCCACAGCTGCGCATGCGCAAACCACGTGACGTCACAGGAGAGGCGCCGGTGGTCGGAGCAACCGCCGCCGCGACTCCACCGGTTGACCTTTAGCCAGTGCCACAAGCTTTCACCGGGCTGTGTTTATGTCTATAGTGTAATGGTGATGATGATGTGGAATTGGAGTAAAGTTTAATCTTATGTGATGTACTGCTGTAATCAATGCTTCACCGTAATGATAAGCCATGGAATATCTATAAAGTGCAAGCATGAACAACAAGGCACGCCACAACTACGCCAAGGAACCACAAGCTAAGCCATGGCATCGCCGAAGCTTTTCGCTTCTGATATCCAGGCTTAGTTAAGCTAAGCCACCGCCAATTTTATTTTATGACTTTGCATATGACTGCCTGGACACCCCTGGTATATGAAGTTTAACGCTCCAAAGGCACCCAGGCTATGAGAAATACAGAAGGGGAGGGGCCCCAGATAAAAAAAAAAAAAGAAAACTCTCATCGTACAGTGCACAAGTGCCTTGCACTTTCGGCTCAAACCCAAGATCAGCAGCCGAGCACCCTCACCACTGAGCCTCCACGGCTGGTAGGTAATCAAAATGGATCCAATATTTATTGCACCCTCTAGGGCTTTTGATACTCTGTCTAAACTCCTGTTCACCCCCATTAAACCTTATATAAAAAAATCGGAGTTTAGTAGTGGCCCGGTCTCTTCAAACGTGCAACAAGGCTCAGTCACAATCTCTAAATATCCATTTACTCACTCACATTAACAATCTCCTGAACAATATCACATCTAAGGATCGCATGTATGCTGATGATTATGTTTATATGATGGATCATTATAGTCTTAATGAATCACTACATTTTTTGAATAGAGCAATAACTGGCAAATGCGCATTCATTCGTGCAAAAATGTTGCCAGGAGATTTGCTAACAGCTGCATGACCTCTGTTTTCGCCTACTCCTCCATTAGCCTGTCATTAGAAAATGTGCTTGAAGTATAGGTATTCGGGTAACATATTTCATCTGTAGTAAAGCCCTCAAGGAATCTGGCTATTTAAGATGAACTTTAGCTCAAGCTCCAAGTGAAGTCAAGTTATCAATGTAAAAATTCTTAATCCGTCCCTTAACTTTGTTATGCTTGCCTTATAAGGAACGCTCACAAACTAAGAAATATTGCCAAGGTCGAAAGTGTAGAAGAAAAGGCATTTGATTCATTTATCACCTGAGTTGCCATGATTTTTCACCTGCTTCCACCTTTGTTTTATTGCACTACCAAGTTGCTGTCAATTAGAATGTTTGAAATTGCTGTATTGCATTCTTCATGCTCATTACCAACATTTAGACACCACTTATCATTCCAGACCAGCCCACGACTACAACATAAATCAGTAATTCAAACTCTGTTAATTTAAAATCCCGAATAATAGAATTTCTGTGGTTTCGTAGTTTCTAATGTAAATTTTTCTGGACAATTCGAAACGGCGGCCTGCGCCAGCCCAATTAATTTTAAGATCTGGCGTGCAGTGTAGCAATGCCAAATCCTAAATTTGCTGCCAAAAAATGAAGCGATGGCTCCTCGGTGCTGCAAAGCAATGCAAATGCTTGATATGCCATAGCGCCCTAGCTCCGGAACTCCCACAAGGAAAAACCTTCGCAGTACAGCTTGCAGACTGCCAAAGCACACCTGCAGAGGTGACAATGTGCTTCACTGCAAAGCAGCCATGGATGCTCTCGGCACTTCATCATTGCACAGCTGGCCCGGTGGCAACGTTGTGCATACTCATTACTGCCAGTGATCCCCAGACCCCGTGTTTTTCTGAAGGCAGCCCCTTAATTTGTGCATTTTTTTTTTTTTTACAATGATGACTACCAAAAGCGAGTGCCAATTTACCTCTAGCTGCAAAGCTCCCCTCCCCTCCTATTTTAATTCCTTGAATAAACCTTGGTTGCTCCTCTCCAGCCCGGCCATGGCCAAGATAGCGGCGCAGTGGCAGTGCATGTCCGTGATGCAAGCATCCTGCTCCATGCCCGCAGCGTGTTGACTGCATGCAACATCGGGCTGCGCTGCTTCTTATAAGGGTTTGCCTAGGCTAGAGGGTTAGGTTAACGGCATCTCAATATTTTTTTTAAATTACTGTCGCGCAAAGTCTACTTTTCTTTATACCATAAGAAATTTGGCCAACCCGTTAGCAAGGTGTAAGGTGGCTTTGGACAAGTGGCAGGCGGTACACAACAGGTGATGGCATCTGTTGGCACCAGGCCACATAAGGCTCTATGCATCAAAAATTGTAGTTCATATGCCAATCGGCTATGCTACAGGAAATTCAATTGCGCGCTGTTTGCCGGACTCATTCATGCTCGCAGTTGCTCCTTTGTACGAGTGGTGGTAGCGCGAGAGCAATTTCCAATAATCATCTTGGCGACTAATGCATGTGCCACAAAGTCCGAAACTACACGGCTGTGCGGATTTGCCACAAACCGTTTGGGCCGCACTCGAGTGTGAAAGGCAAGATGAAGTGGGGCTTCGTTTTTTTGTTTGTGCAGCACGTAGCATGTTTATAACTTGCTGGTTTAATTTGAGTGCGCGCTGCAATGCCATCTCTCAAGAAGCTACAAAACAATGTGTGGCGGTGGAATGAAGCATGGGGTATACACAGTCCAGACTTGCAAGCTTCTTTTTTTTTCCTACACACTATTCTTTAATGCGTTTTGATAATTCAAATATTTTTTGTAGTTCCAATGATCTTGAATTAATGAGGCTTTACTGTATTACCATGAACTTGACCTCAACCCTTATTTGGCTTAAAACGCTGCATTTAAATAGTGTTTTCCCTATTACCATCAAAACTTAAAATATGCTTCTTGGCTCTGCTCCTTGTTATTACACAAGTTTATTGATGCAATCAGCTTCTGATAATCATTCATTATTAACAATCACTCACGACTTCACTCCATTATTAGTCAATTTCTGCTCCCTTGAAATCTTTCGTTTCCTTGCTTGACTAATTTTATTGCCTGTTTACCCTGCATTTTTTTGTGCACCTCCCACTCCTGCTATAGCTCTGGATGAAACTGCAGTATATAAACGTATAATTAAATAAAGCTTGTGCTCTAAAAAATAAAGATAAATGAATTTTTCCACACTGAGCATAAATACAAAACACAAAGCTACAAATAAACACATTATGTAAAAGCCTTGAACACTGGGTACAGTACTGCTTCTGAAATTTATGTAAGCATGCCAGCACACTAATAAACCTGCAGCACTAAAATTATGTGCTGATGTAGTAAAAGAACCAACACTCATTACATAAATTAATTACAGCCCAAATACCACAGACAGTTGTTTTTCATCTGTCAAATGTTGTGTCTTTTGCACGTGGCCACAAATGTCCCTCCCATACACTGCAAACAAACAAATTATTTTTCGCAAGCTCAATGTTTACCAAATTCGGACATAGTCACACAATCAGAACAGTTTCCACACGACTAAATTTCACGAAGCAGAGGTGAACGGCCCTTTAGTGGTCCATTTGCTCAAATCAGTCCTGGGGCCAATTTTTCATGAGGTCTATGTGAAAAAAATGTGAAAATTGGCTAGCCATAAAAATCAAATCCTGTACAGTGCAGAACACTGTACCTTATCTGTGGCAGCATCTAAGTATACATAACCCCAAGAATGTGCAAATCAGTCATTTCCAATTCATGCCAGAAAGCGGCATCTTCACAAGAATGACATGAGCTGTGTTCTTTAACCCTTTCACTGCCACTCCCGAGATAACTCGTGTGTCCACACACGCACACTCCCTGCTTCTCCCGAGCATACTCGTTTTGACTTTTTAACTCGCTCCCTGCCACTCCCGATTATACTCGTGTAAAAAAAAAATGATGCAAGCATGTCGCGCCATCTATGGAGAAGACACATAAATTCATAAAACATGTATAAAATTTTAAGCAACAGATTGGGCGCATTTGTTTAGATGCGTCTCTTGGTCTTGGCCTCGGCAGAGCAGCCATGGCGAGGCAGCGTTCCGCGTGCGTCCGCGGTTTGACAGACGAAGAAATTCAGGAATTGCTTATGAATTCGGACTCTGATGATAGCGGTGCCTGTGTGGTGCCTTGTTTTGAAGAGTACCACATCAAAAAGTTTTCTAAACACCTTGACATCCTAATTAGGAAATAATTGTTTTGTTAATTAGTTGTCATTTTTTGTATTCAGTGCAATATCTATAAGGTTATTTTGAATAAAAGTGTTTACATGTCCTGCAGAGCATCGCAGTGCGTTACTAACATAAAATTTTCACGAAACTAACATAAAAAAAAAAAAAAAACGGCTGGGGGAGTGCAGCGACGAGAAAAAAACCCAGCAGTGAAAGCGTTAAAGGCACTCTTCAAAAGTGCAACATTGGAAAAGAGAAAAAACATCTGCAAGCAGCATGCAGAACAAAGTTCTCTTACCTTTTTACCACTTGTACAACATCCTCATCGTTCAGAACATGTTCCTTACCCACTTTCTGAGGGTTGTGTTTCACTGAAGAGCCCCAAACCAGAGCGCTAGCAAATGTGAGAAGGAAGGAAAGCCACATTGAAGGAGTAAGGAAATGAAAGAAGGCAATCCTGCTTCTAGTTCTTCAGAATATTGCACATTTAAAACAGAGCATAACAAAGATTTTTATGTATTGAACCCATCAAATGAGACAGACTAGTGGTTCTCCACCACAAAAGTGCCCGCAACACTAATGATCACTGGGGGCCACATGGAAAGTGGGGTAGAAATAATGAGACAATAGAGAATATCTGTAGGTCACCAGTTCTGCAGTGGGCATGCTATACAAATATGCACAAAATAATGAAATAATCCACCCAATTACTTTGTCAACTTATCAACAGCTCTGCTGCATTGAAAAAGTGGAATCATGAACGCATGGTGTGTAGAGGTCTCTTTGTAAGGTGGGGACTGGCAGATTTAAAGGCTAATGTCTTCTCAGGAGCAGGGAAGAATATGGGACAAAATTTGCATACCACCCTCTCCTTCAAATTGGGGGGGGGGATGTGCTGCAGCCTAATGCTTATGCTTTTTGAACAACTATATTTTTAATGTCCCTTAATAACCACAACTGAACTGTACACTTAATCTAAGCAGTATTGTCTTACAGCCCCCTCCCCTCCTTAAAAAAAATGAAAAGAATTAAACGCAATGTTTCATAGCATAGCAAGAGCTTTATGGGCCCTAGACATGTCTCCAAAGACCTTAAAACTGCTGATCTCCACTAGCATACAAAATATGTAGCTGGCTAGTTAGCATGTCAGGTGACTTTCTATTACTTAGCATCAGTGAATTGGCATTTTTCAATTTGCTACATGCTGTTAGGAGCAAATTATGCACTTGTGAAGTGCACCATTTAACACGTACAATGTGCCAAGACAGCAGAAATTCACAAAGCAGTAGTGCAATAACATGCACTAGTGAAATAAGAAACTAAATCACCATTTGAACTCCTTCATAATAGTGCGATGCAACTTGTTGCAGAAGTCTTCCACTGTCCTCTTATCCTGGCTCAGAATAACTGGTGCCTCATAGTCTGGCAGCTGCCCCTTTGGCTTGGTGTATCTGCAGAGCAACAAAATCAGCACAATAGCAACAGTCACAAAAACAAACAAAAAACATGTCAGGTGGGACCAAGTGTTTGATGATTCTCAAGCTTGTAAATTATAAGCCTCAGAACTCTCCGACAGCTAACATTTCTTTTTTTTAACATTTGCATGCCGATACCATGGTCTACTGAAATAGTGTAGATGGCTACTCATCAAAGGTTAAATCAGAGGAACATGGGTATGATGAATTATTCATGACTTGCTGGCACACCATGACCACTGTTCCACTGCATACTGAGATTTGTTAATGCATGGGTACTTGCTCATCACACATGCTTTTTAACTGTGAAAAGCGCTGTGAATTCAATAAAAACGGCACGCTACAAATTCGACGAAGAGTAGAGAACATGCACAACCCACAGAGCGCTGGCTAACAACTGAAGGTTCTATTGCATCTTTTTCGTCAATCAGAAGAATAAAAGAAGAGTGGTAAAGAAAGGAAAGAAAGAAAACAAATTCCTGCTGTTACATCTTGCCGTCATAGGTCTTGAGACATCAAATTTCTTTTCTTTTCAGCGCCATTGATGGAGTGCTTACGCATGTTGCATCTTTGTTTTCCAAGTCACAGGCTTCAGAAAGCTCGCTGTTGTGTTCGTGATTATACTGCCTTAAAATAAGGTACTGGCAAAAGTGCAGAATGCACTTGCAGGCAGATACCGTATAAACCGTGCATAGGTCTAGTGGGAATATAAGTCGACCCCCCTACCTTTAGGTGAAAAAAATGAAACAAGAAAACATTGCTGAAGCGCATGCATTTACAATACCTACAGCATCCCTCAATCACTGGAACTACAATGTCACTCGCCACTCCTCACCCAGTGGGGTGATTAATTTCATCACGCGTGCAGCATTTCTTGAAAGGCTGCACGCGAACAGCTGATCTTGTTCACGCCAATATCGCAAGCTCATTTCTGAAACTGTTGCTGAGCAAGTGGCTATGTTGCCATTTGCTTCTGTGAACTCAAACTTTTCTGGAAAGCCAGTGTAAATTGCCTGCACATGCCGCTATTCACAGCTAAGGAAAAATTACAGGTCGAATGAAAGAGCGCACGCGAAGACAGATGCGCCACGGACTAAAAGAAAAAAAAAAAAAAAGGAATGCAACTGCAGGATGCTGATACGGCTTTGGCTGCCCATTCACGAGCAGGCATGCCACATGTTGCAAGACTGCGCCTCGCATTCTGCTAAAGACCGTTATACAAGACAAAGGGCGCCTTTAGCTTGCTTTTTTTTTTAAGAAAAAATGTTTAACTTGTATTCCGGTTCATATGATACGTGTTTTGACAGCATACTGCTGTATCCCTTGTTGATAGTACAGTAGTGGCATGCTCTCTTAAGTAGTCATTGACACAGCGTCCTGTTTGACCCACATAGGACGTCCCACCCTGCAAGACAGTGAGATCTCATAAATTACTTCAGTGTCACAAGTTGTGAACATTAATCCTTCATTGAGCCTTCACAAACTACACCAGTTGCAATATGCACCCTTTTTCAAAACACAAAAAATTCTCAAATATGGCTAACACAAAGACAAGCACAGAATCCTCCCCGCATCATTCATGCACTTCAGAGGTCTGATCATAAAAATGAAACTTCTCCCAGTCACTCAATAAGCCAAACTGCAGGCAATGCTTCCCTAGAGTAGGCGACCACTCTCCATAATATTTAAGCCAACTGCCATCTTAAATACAAAGGAAAATAAAAAATTGAGCGACAGTATGCGTATTCGATGCAGCTGAAAACTACAACAGGTAATCACAGGAAGTAGCGAGAGCACATGCAATGATAACATTCAACTTTCCTTCCGCTCATGGAGGATTACTGCCCACAACACACAACATCAGCAACACTGCAGACATTGAGAGTGCTTGCAAAACATGAATAAAATTAAATGAAGACATTTACTCCTATCTTCTCTGATGCATTTCTCGGAATGATTTATCTTTGCACTCAGCATAGTGTGCTGCTGGTGATGGGTAGAGCAGCTACATGGCCTAACGACTGAGAGAATCTACTCATAATGTTAAATGAAAGTTTCAGGACCCATTTAAGCTACTGGCAATCCACAGTGGCTGAATAAGTGAATTAGAACATTTTATGGAGGTAAATATATCTCAGAGGAGGATTTTCTTTTAAACATTATTTTACTCACATGCGTATGAGCTTGAGGTAAGACCAAGCCTTTTCCAGAAGATCATCAAAATTCCACTTGTGATGAGCTGAGATTGGAACACAGTGTGGAATCTTGTAGATGATATCTAGCTCCTGGAGCATAATTAAAGGTCATGAAAAAAAAAAATTAAAGAATTTTTTTTGTTAGTAGATCTCACCACAAATACAGATTCACAAGCAAACCACAAGCCCTTCCAAATATGAAACTGTGACAAATACATCATAATAAACAAGCCAAGGAACACAAGAAAAAGAAGTACAAGAAGAGTTTCTGTGTCTCACCTCGTCCAATATGTCAAGATTTGCATGAACTGGCCCAAATGGTCACCATATTAATGTGTCATGTAAGTAGCCTCAAATTTGGGGTGGGGGGTGAGAGAGAGATTTATGACACATTTATACGTCACATTTTCGCCGGTAAAATTTCTATGGTCATATAAGCACATAACCTCCTAAAAAATTATGCACACTTATCCACAAATGGCAAACAAATTAATATAGCTCTGAAAGCTCAACTGTTGCACTCAATCTTGGTCACAGTCTCCCACGATGCCATGTTAACTACAACCTTGGGAGACCAAAAAGACCTAAACTCCATGGTTAAGTCAGTCTGATTTTGTACAAATACTTCAAATCCAAGCAATATTGTTAGGGCGTGACAATTACATTCAGCATATCAGTTACATACATGAGACAAATATAGTCGTGTGCTCGTCGTCACAGGCCCATATTTCTGGATGAATGTTTCCTACAAAATAGGAACGTAAAGCCAACTAAAGTATGAGGTGACTACATGCAACCTTGAGAAGACGTTTATCCTAATAACCTAATTGTAAAGTCATAAGGGTGCCCATACACAAAACGGCAGCGCTTTCTTCAGGCATTTTGCCCCTGGGGAAGCAAAGCATTAGGGAAGCTTCAGATAACCTAGTGGCACAGGGATTTGGACAAAGTGCTCTCCCATTTCATGCAGGTGCTGTATCACTAAGCAATCAGTATGGCTGTAAAAGTGACGATTCATAAGGCATGACTTCACCCCAAAGGGCAGCCAGCAGGGCATGTAATAGCACTATTTTCATATCCCCTTAGCCTCTCTACCAAGCCTAGGACTTGTATCGCTCTGCTCCCTCAATTCCACAGAAATATCTGCCCTCATAACAATGCAGACTGCACATTATATTAGAAAATGGCAACTACAAAGTGCAGATGTGATGAAAGGACAACCTTCATGGAAGGTTCAACTTACTTCAATAGATATCTGGTCAATCTTGTTCAGCACATAGATGCATGGAATGTAGATTCGGTTCCCTTCAATCACGTCGATAAGGTCGTCTGAAGTGGCATCACACCGCAATGTTATATCAGCATTGTGTATCTTGTATTCAGACAAAATAGTCTTGACGGTGTCGAAGTCCAGCTCTGACTGAGGCACCTTTTTTGGCATGACCGAACAAAGAAATGAGTGCACTGTGTTTCATAAATAAAAAAGGAAGAGATAATGCAGATGCTCCGACACATCTGAAGCATGCATTTGCATCTTTTATAACCTGCATGGTTCAGATGCAATGTGCACCCAAAATGACAAATAAGACTCAAGAACAAATCGGCTCAAACATAGCCAGCTAGCATGTTCCACTACAGGTACCCTTGAAGTCAAGAGTTTGACGGAAGCCCGTCTGGTCGGGATGGGACATGACGGAAAATAAACGACACCGACCAAAAGAAGAAAGATGGAATGACGTTTCGGCTCCCACACGGGAGCCTTGTTCACAATGAGGCGAAGCGGGAAACCGTTGCCTTAAATACGGCGCATCACAGAACCCAGACATCTTGCGTACACAGGGGGCAGATTACCATGATTACGGTTTATCGTATTTGCTGTAGTCTGAATGATCAGCGACTCAAGATAGAGCCGTGATGCTCTGTTCCTTTCTTTCGCTATCACACGTGCCTGTGCCCAGTCAATGTTGTGTTTGGCAGATACCGAATGTTCGGCCAGCGCGTTCGAAGCCACCCGCTGTTTCCTCACGTCGTTTTGATGATCGCGCAATCTTCTTTCAAAATCCCCTGACTCGCCAATGTAGACAGCTGCGCAGTCGGCACAAGGGATTGCGTATACGACGCCTGGGAACTTTTCCTTTCTGAGTGGGTCCTTCACTTGCACCAATTCTCCCCTGAGCTTGTGGGCTGGCACATGCGCAGTCTGCACGTCGTAGCGACGCAGTATACGGGCCAGCGTTTCACTAACGCCTGGGACATACGGAATCGATGCCCGCTTTCGGGTGCCTGGGGTCCGATGCAGCGCAGGGCGTGCAAGCTGTCGTTCCACAGAGTAGCCGCAAGCAGACAAATCATGGCGTATGCGCAAGGTGTCAGCACACCTATCTTCTCTTTTTGTGCATATTCTTTCGTTTCGACGGAGGAGCGAGGCAACCACGGAACGCTTTTGGGAAACAGGGTGAACAGAAGTGAAATGAAGATAGTGGCCGGTGTGCGTTGGTTTTCGGTATACGTTGAAGGTTAACCCTGACGGTTCACGGGAGACCAGTACATCCAGGAATGGGAGGCGGCCATTGACTTCTTCTTCAATGGTAAACTGTATTGCTGGTTCCATACTGTTAAGGTGTAGGCTAAAAGCGTCCAGCGTTTCTTTCTTCAAGACACAAACCGTATACCGAAAACCAACGCACACCGGCCACTATCTTCATTTCACTTCTGTTCACCCTGTTTCCCAAAAGCGTTCCGTGGTTGCCTCGCTCCTCCGTCGAAACGAAAGAATATGCACAAAAAGAGAAGATAGGTGTGCTGACACCTTGCGCATATGCCATGATTTGTCTGCTTGCGGCTACCCTGGACATTTTATTGACTCTGTGGAACGACAGCTTGCACGCCCTGCGCTGCATCGGACCCCAGGCACCCGAAAGCGGGCATCGATTCCGTATGTCCCAGGCGTTAGTGAAACGCTGGCCCGTATACTGCGTCGCTACGACGTGCAGACTGCGCATGTGCCAGCCCACAAGCTCAGGGGAGAATTGGTGCAAGTGACGGACCCACTCAGAAAGGAAAAGTTCCCAGGCGTCGTATACGCAATCCCTTGTGCCGACTACGCAGCTGTCTACATTGGCGAGTCAGGGGATTTTGAAAGAAGATTGCGCGATCATCAAAACGACGTGAGGAAACAGCGGGTGGCTTCGAACGCGCTGGCCGAACATTCGGTATCTGCCAAACACAACATTGACTGGGCACAGGCACGTGTGATAGCGAAAGAAAGGAACAGAGCATCACGGCTCTATCTTGAGTCGCTGATCATTCAGATTACAGCAAATACGATAAACCGTAATCATGGTAATCTGCCCCCTGTGTACGCAAGATGTCTGGGTTCTGTGATGCGCCGTATTTAAGGCAACGGTTTCCCGCTTCGCCTCATTGTGAACAAGGCTCCCGTGTGGGAGCCGAAACGTCATTCCATCTTTCTTCTTTTGGTCGGTGTCGTTTATTTTCCGACAGGTACCCTTGCTGTTCCGAGTCTGCATCTGAGATCCTGCATTTGAGACACCACTCTGAATACACAAGCATAAGGTAGCATGTTCCACTACAGGTACCCTTCCTGTTCCGAGTCTGCATCTGAGATCCTGCATTTGAGACACCACTCTGAATACACAAGCATAAGGGCGGCAGGTAGGAAAGCACAAGACACACAAAAAAAACATTTCCCACAGAAGACTGTTAAGAGTTAGAAAGCATGCAGATTAGGTCAGAGAAATAACTCAAGTTAATGACATTCTAGTGGAAATCAAGAAGAAATGGGTATGGGCAGGGCATGCAGTGCGTAGAAAACAGATTCCAAAGGAAGGAAAGCGTATCAGGGGGCGGCAGAAAGTTAGGTGGGTGGATGAGGCTAAGAAGTTCGCAAGGACCAAGTGGATGCTGTTAGCACAGGACCGGGTTAATTGGTGGAGTATGGGAGAAGCCTTTTCCCTGCAGTGGGTATAGTCCGGCTGATGATGATGATGATGACAGGAGACAATACTAACTTCACAGCACAGCACTCAAACTACCTCAAAAGGTTCTCGAAAGTCTCAAGTGTTCAAAATGCTACACCTGCCACAACATTATCCCCAATATTGAGGAACTTACAGAAAACACCTTTAAAAAATATGAACCCATTCCACCTGCCAGCCACACCCAACCAAGAATGAGGATAATGCCTTTTTGGCAAAATACTGAATCTAAGCTATAGAAGGCCTGGTTGACTTCAAAGAGGGAGTCCATAACAAAGACACTAAAACATACTAAATTCTAAATCTTGTCATAAAAGACAAATTTGTTCTCTCATCTCGAACTTATTATCTCAAACTTGTCTACACCCTTTTACAAACAAAAGAACATGCAGCTCAGGCCCTTGTCTTACTGCTGAGATTGGTACATATGTCCATTCGCCTACGCTTGCCCATGCCAGTGAATTGTATAAACCTCATTTCTTCAATGGGAGAACCAAACTGAATTTCACACTAAAAATGCACTTTTACACACCATCATCTGAAGATTGATGCCACCTTTATCCTTCTTCCGGAGCGTGATAGCAGGGGGTTCTTTGTTTAGACGGATGCCAAATCCTTCTACCTCTCGCTCTAAAATTCGCTTGTGCTGAAGAGGCTTCAGAACATCCAGCACAATGAAGATAAGGCTGCAAGTACGAGCCACTGCACGAGCATAGATACACAGGTCAGACACTACGACAGACTCATGTGCACAAATTTTCACTCCAAAGCACACAATCATTGACATACATGAGTTTTTTTTTTTTTTTCAGCAGTTATGAAGCACATTAAAAAGCTTTTTCCTGATTACACCTCAAAGAGCTTTCACACTTCCAAAATAAAGGATGCATTCAGGTGCAAGTGAATGCACTTCTACTCTTTGGACCTTACATGCAACTACTAAAAGGCAAGTTACATAAAGCATACACACAAATGGTAAGTCTCCCCCCCCCCCAACTAATTCGCTAAAAAGAAATGCATTACTAACTTTCATTTCATGCAAGTTAAATGCCCTGTTGCTAAATCTGTACTTGGCTGAACCGACTCAAAGGCTAGGCTTGAAATATTGTTGCATATATGCCATCACCAAAGCTTGATTGAATTTCCACAAAAACTGTCCAAAACACTCAAGGCACAATCCATGATACTGCCATCGAGAGTGAGCACATTTTCTTTGCATTCACATAAGCCCTAGATGAATACTCACACAAAGCCGCAACGCTGTCATAAGGCTTACAGAAGAAATCGCATGCAAATGCAAAATTTTTTCTTTCCTGCCAAGCAAAAAAGTCAGCTACTTTGAAACAGAAAGGATGCAAATGTCATAGCTCTGACAGGTGTTGCAGTATCATGTCTGATATAGGACAGACATATGCAGACTCTTTACACCACGTTATAGCAAGCACAAGGACACTCTCCCTTAGTAAAACAGTGACATTGTAAAACAGGTATTGGGCTTTGATATGTTCAGCGCCTATTGCTGAAGAGAACGACGACAAGCATGTTCAACGCGTGTGACCGGCAGGAAAGAAAACGACAACGAAGCTCGCTTCGACGCTCGTACATGTGCTGACACATCTCACGACTGATCACAGAACGTTCTATTGACTGTTGACGACGTATCGCCCTGTGCAAGGTCTTCCACAACAAGTGGTGGAGGTGCCAGCAATCCCCTCAACCTGGAGCTTCGCAGCCGAACTTTGCCTACCACTTCCGCGATGCCTGAGACCGCCAGCCAACCACCAACCCCATCGCCTGTCATCTGTCCCGGTGCAGCGCGTCAGCGCGACCCAGCCATCTTCAGCGGCACCGATGACACGGATGTAGAAGACTGGTTGGCGTCGTATGAACGCGTAAGTGCGTACAAGTGGGACGACACCGTGAAGCTCACAAACGTCATTTTCTATTTGAGCGATGTTGCCAATCTATGATTTCGCAGCCATGAGAGTGACATTTCTACCTGGACGGCTCTCAAGACCAGCCTGACCGAAGTTTTTGGCCGTCCCGCTATACGTAAGCTTCGCGCCGAGCAACGCTTGCAAAGTCGGGCACAACAAACCGGCGAAAACTTCACCAGTTTCATAGAAGATGTCGCAGACCTCTGCAAGCGCGTAAACCCTACCATGAGCGACGCCGAGAAAATCGGACACATTATGCAAGGCATTGACGATGACGCCTTCCATATGCTCGTCGCCAAAAACCCCCAAGCTGTGTCCGACGTTATCAGCTTCTGCCAAAGCTTCGATGAGCTGCGCAAGAGGCGGCTTTCCACATGACGTGCTGGCCTTCATCAGGCCACTCTTTCCAGCTTGGCTCTCTCCGGGGACGGTGCCCAGGGCCAGCAGTCGCTAATTCGGCACATTCAGCAGTTTGTTCGTGAGGAAGTCGCACGCCAGCTTTCCTTGTCTACCTTCACTTGCCCGCCAGCACCTGCGCCTGCGCCGCCGCTCACTCCCACTCTTCAGCGTGTCATACAAGAGCAGGTCGCTGAGGTTCTGCCTTCACCTCCTCAGCAGCCGTTGGTGGCGGCTCCTCTGACGTACGCTGATGTTTTGGTGCGGCCACCACCCCCCGTCGCCCCTGTGTACAGCCGGCCTCCCCTCCTATACGAGCCTCAGGGACGCCAGCAAAATGAGCAACCTACAATCCCCTCTTATCGTCCGGTTCTCCGCCGTCGACCACAGCCACACCCTTCCAACCCCTGGCGCACACAAGACAACCGACCTATCTGCTATGCCTGTGGAGTCGCCGGCCATGTGGCCCGTTTGTGCCGCAATCGTGGCCCTCGTCCCTACGACTATACACGTGAGCCGATGTACAATCTTCCTTCGTCCCCCTCGCCTGTGTTCCCTGAACCTCCTCCGCAGTCCTCTTCAAGTTACGATCGCCGCTCCCACCGCTCGCCTTCTCCTGGCCGTCGTTCTTGATCTCCGATGCTCCGCCGCCAATCAGCCGTTAACACGGAAAACTAACGGCCGCAGTTCCGGAGGCAAGAACTGCGCCATCAGGGACCAACTCAAGACCTGTTCACGTACCGGCCAACATTATTACCATATTCATCGAGGGAGTTCCTGTCGAAGCACTTGTAGACACTGGCGCAGCCGTTTCTGTTCTTAATTACGCCCTCTGTCGCAAACTCAAAAAGGTGATGACGCCGCTTCCTGCAATTTCTCTTCGCACAGCCAGCGCTCAGGACATTCAACCATTAGCTGCCTGCACCGCCAGCCTTGTCATCGACGACGTTCAATACACAATAGAATTCCTCGTCCTCGCCCGCTCATCACACGACGTTATCCTTGGTTGGGACTTCCTCTCCAATCATAACGCCATAATAGACTGCGCCCGTGCTCAACTTGAGTTATCACCCCTCAGTGACACTTTTTTCGACACACCCGCTGCTGCTGTCGCTACCGTGCACGTCGCAGAGGACACCGACGTTCCGCCTTTCTCCTCAGTGCTTGTGCCTCTTTATTGCGCTGCTCTTTCCGACGCCACTGTTATCTACACACCTTCGTTATGATGCGCTGACCAAAACTCTGTGTTGCTGCCCCATGCTGTGCTGACAATTTTTCGCAACTCAAGTGCTATTTTTGTTTGTAACCCGTGCCCCTGCCGTACCACTTTACTTCGTGGCCAGTCACTGGGTAGTGTTGCTAAGCTCGATTCCACGCCCACCTATCCCTTCGGCGATACCATCGCCGGCCTTCACATCAGCGCCATAACACCTATTCCTGTCGCCACTTCATCATCCCTCGAAGTTTTCCACCGGTCCATCGACGCTGGCCTGACGCCCTTACAACGAGCCCAGCTTGTCGCCATCCTACAACGTTTCGCGGCTTCGTTCGACTCCCAGCAACCTTCGTTGGGGCGCACAACTACCGTTACTCACCGTATTGATACCGGCACCCATGCCCCTTTGCGCCAGTGTCCGTACCGTGTTTCAGCCGCCGAGCGCCGCATTATTGACGAACAGGTGACCGACATGCTCCAGCGCAACGTGATCCAACCGTCGCACAGCCCTTGGGCGTCTCCGGTTGTCCTGGTCAAGAAAAAAGACGGTTCCATCCGATTCTGTATAGATCCGCCGACTGAACAAGATCACGCGCAAAGACGTTTATCCTCTCCCTCGTATCGACGACGCCCTTGACTGCCTGCAGGGAGCTGAGTTCTTTTCTTCAATAGACCTGCGTTCCGGCTACTGGCAGGTGCCGATGGCAGAGGCCGATCGCCCAAAAACCACTTTCGTCACACCCGATGGGCTCTATGAGTTTAATGTCATGCCATTCGGACTGTGCAATGCCCCTGCCACATTCGAACGCATGATGGACAACCTACTCAGAGGGCTCAAATGGCACACTTGCCTTTGTTACCTTGACGACGTCATCTTTTCCCCAGATTTTCCATCTCACCTCCAGCGCCTTGAGACAGTTCTGCTATGCCTGACCGACGCTGGCTTCCAATTAAATTTAAAGAAGTGCCGTTTCGGAGCACGGCAGCTAACCATACTCGGACATGTCGTCTCCAATGGCGTTCTTCCCGATCCGGCAAAATTACGCGCTGTGGCAGAATTTCCCAAGCCAACTAATGTGAAAGAACTCCGCAGCTTCGTCGGCCTCTGCTCGTACTTCCGCCGCTTCGTTCGCAATTTCGCCACAATCATCAACCCTCTCACCAAGCTTCTGTCCAGCCACGATCTTTCAGCCTGGTCTCCGCACTGTGATGATGCTTTCGTGACACTCCGTCACCTTCTGACGACTCCGCCAATCCTGCGTCATTTCGACCCTTCTTCTCCCACGGAAATCCACTGATGCCAGCGGCGTCGGCCTCGGCGCAGTACTCGCTCAGCGGAAGTCTGGCTTTGATGAGTATGTTGTCGCTTACGCAAGTCGGACCCTAACAAAAGCTGAAGCAAACTATTCCGTCACCAAGAAAGAGTGTCTCGCTATTCTCTGGGCAATAGCAAAATTTCGCCCCTACTTGTATGGCCATTCTTTTGATGTCGTCACCAATCATCACTCCCTTTGCTGGCTGTCTTCTTTGAAAGATCCTTCTGGTCGACTGGCCCGTTGGGCTCTGAGGCTCCAAGAATACGACATTAACGTCATCTATCGCTCTGGCCGTAAACATGCCGATGCTCTCTCACATTCTCCCTTGCCGTCTGAAGCCACTCCTGCTATATCCGTTCTACATCCCACCGACATGCCCACCGATATGACTTCCGAGCAACGCAAAGACGCATGGATCGCTTCACTCCTGCATTTTTTATCTGGCCGCGCTTCACGACCTCCTTGCCGCGCTCTCCGTCGCAAGTCTCACCATTTCGCCATCAGAGACGAGCTCCTCTACCGTAGGAATTACCTTCCGGATGGTAGAAAGTGGCTGCTTGTAATTCCGTTCCATCTACGCTCCGTGATTTGCTCCCATTACCACGACGATCCCCAGTGTGCCCACGCCGGCTTATTGAAAACCTTCACTCGCCTGCGACAGCGATACTACTGGCGTGGGGTGTACCGTTATGTTCGTCGGTTCGTCCGGTCCTGCCAACAGTGTCAGCGCCGAAAACACCCACCTCGCCAACCCGCCGCTCCTCTGCAGCCGCTGACCTACCCAGCTCAGCCCTTTGAGCGTGTTGGAATAGACCTATACAGCCCGCTTCCTAGCACATCAACAGGCAATCGCTGGATCATCGTTGCAATCGATCATCTCACACGCTACGCCGAAACGGCGCCTTTGACATCTGCTACAGCCCAAGACATTGCCTCCTTCATCCTTCATCACATAATTCTTCGCCACGGGGCTCCCAAAGAATTGCTGAGTGACAGAGGTCCCGCTTTCCTTTCTGAAGTTGTCGAAGCTGTTCTTAGAGAATGCAAAATCGTTCACCGCGCCACATCCGCGTACCATCCGCAAACAAATGGAATGGTTGAGCGTTTTAACCGCACCATGGGCGACATGCTAGCAATGTCGCTTCCGACCACTCCAACTGGGACCACATTCTTCCATTCGTCACATTCGCTTATAACTCTGCCACACAAGCAACCACCGGTTTCTCGCCATACTTCCTCCTGTACGGTCGTGAGCCCTCTTGTACCATGGACACCATTCTCCCTTACCGACCGGATTCTTCCGAATTCACGACTGTTTCACAAGCTGCAACTTATGCCGAAGAATGCCGCCAGCTTGCCCGGTCCTTCACTTCTCACGCCCAGCAACAACAGAAAACCAACCGAGATCAATCTGCACTTCTTCCTACTTACCGTACAGACTCTTTGGTCTGGCTATGGGTGCCTTCCTCCAGTCCCGGCCTTTCATCCAAACTTCTGAGCAAGTATCAGGGCCCCTACCGTATTGTCAAGCAAACATCCCCCATCAACTACCTCATCGAACCCCTTACGCCATCCACTGACCACCGTCGCCGAAATCATGAAATAGTACACAGTAACCGCCTGAAACCTTACTACGATCCGGCCATCGTCACATCGCCATGAGCCGCCAGGATGGCGTCTTTTCGCCCTGGGGAAGTTGTAAAACAGGTATTGGGCATTGATATGTTCAGCGCCTATTGCTGAAGAGAACGACGACAATGTTCAACGCGCGTGACGGGCAGGAAAGAAAACGACAACGAAGCTCGCTTCGACGCTCGTACGTGTGCTGACACGTCTCACGACTGATTGCAGAACGTTCTATTGACTGTTGACGACATATCGCCCTGTGCAAGGTCTTCTACAACAACATAATCTTTCATGTGCCTTAAACAAGTCTCTCTGGGTTTCCCTGCATGTGTATGCCCCCTACATGTGGCAGCCTGTGGCATGCTCTTCCCAGCATGGCTCCTTTTTTTGTTTTGTTTTTCTGGTAGAATGCAGCAGCTGCCATACACATACACACCAAGGTAGCCATGTCTAATTGTTTCAAGCTTTGCCTTATTTCCACTGTACTGATGTGCATTGCACTTTGCTGAACTCTACATTAAAGTTCTTCACCACCTGACAACTTCTGCAGCTATAGGCGACTCACTTGCAGCTTTGCAGCTGCGTGCCAGAGATGCATAAAAACAGTCACTGACATTCTTATGGACAACTTCACCCACATGGATGACAATACTGACATTCGGGAGTCACTATCCATGTAGGTCAAAAATTTGAAACCAATGAAATACATGAAAATCTTCCCGCATCCTTGGGTTCAGCAGTCAAGTGCCATAACCACAGAGCCACAGTGGCAGAGTGCAAGCAGGGGTTAACAGCCCACATCAACCACAAGTGCAAAATAGATTAATGACTTTTCTGCTCCCAACGATCTGGAAAATGTAGTTACCACGTCTGCAAAGAGAGAAACACATTTAGCAGAAGTGAGCAAATGTCAAACTTCTGCGTGTGAAAAGAATACAAATAATAAAAATTGGGAGCGAATTGAAAGAAATATTTTCGAATGATTTCAAATTTCAGTAAAGGTGGCTCAGACGAAAGAAACGCTTTTCCACAAAGCATAACTGTAAAAAGAAACTAAGGGTGTTGCTAAGCAATTTTGTTTTTACCGATCACCGACATACGTTAATATGCCCCTAAGGTCTATCAAAGCATTAAAAACGGGAAGGGGAATCATGTTGTAGTAATACTAGCAATAGACTATTTTCTAGAAGAATACCTTTTCTACAACTCTTAGCAACTACATTAAGTAAAAAAAGCACTATCATATTTTGGCTTAATGCTCATATGACGAGATTAACAAAATGCTGACATGAAGCACTGTAAGGTGCCCGCACAGATACCCCCCCAGAAGGAGTGCTGCCAGCAGCCGATTATGGGAAAGGCAAGGCACAAGGCACTGGTTTCAAAATGCAACAATGCAGCTCACAAAACGGAAAGAACAACAGCAACCTGAGCTGCAAAGCAAGTGGGATGATCTCTTTCACGCTCCCTTGAAGACACGCTGAAGACAAAGCACCGGCTGTGGACTGCCACCCCAAATGCAGCATACACGATGACATGTGGCTCTCACATATGTGTTTCACTGAACTGCAAGCCCAAACTGAAGGCACAAAAACAATGCCTGAAAAAGAAACCGTTAGATGCCCCAGTATGTGCGGCAGATGTGCAGGCTTGATTCGAGCCCAACGCCATTTTCTTAAACACTGTTGCCTATGATATGCAAGGCCTGGGGCCGATTGTGGCACCGATCATCAGCTTCTTGTTGCCAAAATTAAGCTTCGATTGAGGAAAATGCAGAAAACTAGAAGGCCTTTCAGGTATAATCCGGATCAAATTCCATTAGAATATGCTGTGGAAGTGAGGAATCGATTTCAAGAATTAGATCTAGAAGACAGAGAGCCCGAAGAGATGTGGACTGATGTTCGTGATATAATACAAGAAGTTGCTACTAAGGTAGTTCCAAAGCAAAAGAAATGCAAGAAAGCAAACTGGTTATCTAAAGAGGCTTTGCAAATAGCTGAGGAAAGGAGGATGGCAAAAGTTATGGGGGAAAGAGAAAGATACAAGGTTCTCAATGCGGATTTTCAGAAAATAGCAAGGAGAGATAAGAATACCTTCCTGAACATACAGTGCCAAGCAGTTGAGGACAATAGCCAATTAAGGAACACAAGAGCTCTGTATAAGACAATCAAAGATATCAAAGGAAGCTTCTGTGCAAAGCTGGGCGTGATAAAGGACAAACGAGGCAAGGACCTCACTGAAGCCTCAGAGATAAAGAAGAGGTGGCTGGAATACACAGAAGAACTGTACAAGAAGGACCCGAATGTGCAAACCCAACATAAGACGGTTGTGATTACTGATCTCGAGCCGGGCATCCTGAAGAGTGAAATTGAATGGGCCTTAGCCAGCCTTGCTAAGAACAAAGCTAGCGGAATTGATGGCATTCCAGCTGAGCTGCTTCAAAACCTCAACCATGATGCTGTTAACATTCTGCATACATTATGTCAGAAGATTTGGACAACCCTGCAGTGGCCACAGGATTGGAGGAGGTCAGTTTACATCCCCATTCCAAAGAAAGGCAGTGCCAAAGATTGTTCCAACTACCGCACGATCGCGCTTATTTCGCATGCTAGCAAGGTGATGTTGAAAATCCTCCAAGGTAGGCTGCAGCAGTATGTGGATCGGGAGCTTCCGGACGTGCAAGCTGGGTTTCGCAAGGGCAGAGGAACTAGAGACCAAATTGCCAACCTTCGCTGGATCATGGAAAAAGCAAGAGAGTTCCAGAAACCCATCTACTTCTGCTTTATTGACTATGCGAAAGCGTTTGACTGCGTAGATCACAGCAGATTGTGGCAAGCTCTCCAAGAGATGGGAGTTCCAATTCACCTCATCTGTCTCCTCAGGAACCTGTATGAAGGGCAAGAGGCCACAGTCAGAACTGGGCATGGTCTTACTGATTGGTTTCCGATCGAGAAAGGAGTGAGGCAAGGCTGCATACTGTCGCCCTGCCTATTTAACCTATATGCAGAGTGCATCATGAGGAAGGCTGGTCTGGATGAGTCTTCAGCTGGAGTGAAGATTGCTGGAAAACGTATCAACAACCTTAGATATGCGGATGATACCACTTTAATGGCAGAAAGTGAAGTGGAACTCAAGAGACTTCTGATGCGCGTACAAGAAGAGAGTGAGAAGTTTGGGCTTAAACTGAACATTAAAAAGACAAAGATCATGGCGTCTTGCCCTATCCAGTCCTGGAGCATCAATGGACAAGAAGTGGAAGCTGTGACAGATTTTCTGTTCTTGGGCTCCAAGATTACCTCAGAAGGAGACTGCAGCCATGAAATTAGGAGACGCCTGCTTCTGGGAAAGAGAGCAATGGTTAGCCTTGACCGCCTAGTAAAGAGCAGAGACATTAGTCTGCCAACCAAGATCTGTATAACTCGTGCTATGGTCTTTCCAGTTGTGATGTATGGATGCGAGAGTTGGACCGTGAAAAAGGCTGGCCGCCGAAGAATTGACGCGTTTGAATTGTGGTGCTGGCGAAGACTCTTGAGAGTTCCTTGGACTGCCAGAAGATCAAATCAGTCGATATTGTCAACCATAAACCCTGACTGCTCATTGGAGGGTCAAATTCTAAAGTTAAAGCTCAGCTACTTTGGTCATTTGATGAGAAGAGAGGAGTCGCTGGAGAAAGATTTGATGTTGGGAAAAGTTGAGGGTCGCCGGAGAAGGGGTAGGCAGCGAACGCGATGGTTAGATGGCATCCTCGAGGCACTGCAGATGAAGTTATGTGATGTTAGGAAAATAGTGAGAGACCGGAAAGCGTGGCGTGACATGATCCATAGGGTCACGAAGAGTTGGACACGACTGAACGACTGAACTGAACTGAACTGGTATAAACTTCGAGCAATCGCAGCAAAGCAGCGATGGTAACACATATGTGCTCCACCCTTGCTCCTTCCAACACAAGCCAAGCAATAAGCCGGGCTGTTTCCACATGTGCTGTGTCTCTTGCAGTGATCTAAAATGAAAAGGTCGCTGTCAGTAGGTTTATAGCCAGCTGTCAATTGCATCGTCGCACAACACAGCGACGAGCCGTGCCGTCTTTCGATTACCATCAGTGCATAACCACACACAGATATTTGCTGCGCGTTGCTGGTAGCCTCTGTGAGGAAGGAGCAAGTAAGCTCATGTGACATGTGCAGGACACTGCTCTTAGAATGTCTCTTAGAAATGTCGCGAAGTTTTGCTGCAAGCTTAGATGAACTAGAAATTCACGCTTTCCAAATACTTTGAAGGTTCAAATAGCTCGACTAGCAAAAATGTAATGTGAATCAAATCACATTACATTTGGGGCGGCCCTTACCCCGTCGGTAAAATGCCGATGGGAATCGCAAGCTGAAATCGGACCAACCACATACCCAAAATGTTCCACACCAGCTGCAGAAGTGGATGTTCGCCACCTGCTATGGACTTGTGCAGGGACAAGGGAATCAAGGACAAAGATTCTGCGCGAAGTGGGTCTAACCACAACAAGGGAAGATGACTTTTCTAAATGGCTCACCGACAACGCTAAGAGCGGGAGCCTGCTCCGGTTCCTCACGGAAAACCATTTACATGAGTTTATATAATATGCTTTATGGCAAGTTTGCGTACAAAAAAAAAAAAAAAAATCAAACAGCATACACTATACAAAAACTATTTGAAGTGCCGAATATATGCATGCTCCTAAAATTGTTACTATCAACCTTTATTTATTTAACAAAAATTTTCCTAGTGTCTATATACTTTTAGAACACACCAATCGCAAGCACTTGGATAAAACAAATTCACCCAAGAAAAAATACCCAGGTTCATTACAAATGGGCCTAAAAGTATATCATATTAATATGGCAGCTATTTCTGCTTGGAGTGTGTAGTATTTAGGCGGTGTCGCAACCTAAGCTGCCTCTCTAGCTGCAAAAGCTCTACTACAGTGGAATAAATTTGCTCCAGAGCTTTGCCTACAGCTGCACTAACCACCACCCCACCCCACCAAAGCAAGCAAACACACACATCTGTAAAAATGCAATTTAGGCTGTTGTAAAAATGTTCCAGCAGTTAATTTTAGTCCAGATCTTTGCTTTTCATGAGCACATGACAAGTATAACACAACTACAGAGGTACTTCTGCTCTCAATTCATTAGACACAACAACTGTGACAGCCCACAACAAAAATTATGGGGATGCTCAGGTCACCTTAAGAGTGGAATGTCTTAGCATAAAATGCAATGCTACATGTTTCTTTCATTGCAGCCAGACATGCTCGCTGTCACATTTCGTTGCTTTCTTTTTTTTTTTTTTGTAGCACATATATAGGAGGCTGCAGATCAAACCTACTGGCACTGCAAACCTGCAGCAACTGCAAACATGGCCACGCCACGCAGTGTCATGAAGTCACACATGCAGACGCCCAATCGGCGCTCAGCCATGTCACCTGCCAACTGCTAAAACTCCTGCCAACTTGGCCATGTGACGTGATCTCGTGACGTTACACAAGCTGTACACCAATAACCAATCGGTCATGCCCCCGGCCAACTGTTGCCTTACAGAGCACCTTCCAAAAAAAGAGCTGCCTTTCCGCCACTTTGCCACCAGCCAGTCGTGGCAGGAAGTGATTCACTTCAATTTCAGTTCCCTTTAATTTTTTTATACAATTGACTGCGGCAGGCGGCTATTGGCAAGAGGTTTATGACATTACTTTTTGACAGACTCTGCGTTTCCTTCCCAATGCGGCTTCTAAGAGTTTCGCATCTATACAGTTGACTGTGGCAGGTGGTTTTATGATGGAACTTTTTTGAGAAACACTAGGTTCCCCTCCGAACATGGCTTCTAATGCTTTCACATTTATTGGTTCAATTAAGTGTGGTAGGTGGTTTTATGTCACTGCATTTCCCATCCAAGGAGGCTTCGAATGCTGACTAATGGCCTCAGTGAGCAATCAAGTCCTTCCCTGACCAATTCCATGAGCTTAACCACATCCGAACATACATTTCATGTGTGCTTGGCTTGCAAACAATTAACCACAGGCCATATAACAAAAATCAAAATTAGAAACAAGTTGTACCTTTACACATGTTACAGCCATATTGAAGACAATGGGTTTACAAAGAGCACGCTCCCCTAGAAAGCAGCAAAAGAGGCAACACTAACCAGCAATGACCTGTCGCCCTCGACCTTTTCCATCCTTGGCTCCTTCAATAATTCCTGGCAGGTCAAGCAGCTGGATCTTGGCACCCTTGTACTTGATCACGCCGGGCACAGTGGTCAATGTGGTGAACTCGTAAGCGGCCACCTCAGAGAAAACACCCGCCAGTGTGTTCATGAGTGTAGACTTGCCCACCGATGGAAATCCTGGGTGTGACAACAAGGGTGCCTAGCCATGTAGCCTAGTCATGTAGTCGGTGCAACTTTCCATAATTTTGGGAACTTTAAACTCCAAGGCTTTTTTGCTGAAGGTAGTGATGTGCAGAAGTGGATACTCCAGTCCTGGCATGCCACACTAGCATCACAAATGCCTCGAGCAGCTTGAAGACAGCTGCATATAGTCAGAATCTAGTGGCCAGAAAGAATAATCATACAAACTTGTCACACCTTTTCTATGCTATTAACTTTACCATGCAGAAAATAAACTAATGTTTTTGGGCACATGCAAAGGCAGTTCAGCAAATGTGCCATTATATCCACAGCAAACCACAGTAGGGGAAGTTCACATTCAGGACCACCATGAGCTGCTGGTGCATAACAGTTTTGAAGTCAGCACCAAACATGCAGAAGTTCGAAACTACTAAAAACTTTATAAATTCTATACACTGCCTTTCTTGAGGACTACCAAAACGAAACACTAAAGCATTCTATATCCAACTGGAAAGATGAAATGATGTGCACCAGTTTGTGGTTTTATGCAGTAAGATCCTACCTGTGGCAACTTGGCCAGAAATTCACCTTTCTACTAGCTTACTTCTTAATGTGTTCAGCACTAAAGTGTGTACACTGCAAGTTCAGAAATGTTTCTGGCAGTGTAGAACAATTAGAAGCTATTTCTTTGTTTCATACTTAGCACCACTTAGTTCTGAAGGGCACCTTTTTTGTGCCAGCTAGCAAACTATATAACGCCTCTCTAAACAGTAAACTCCAGCAAAAAGTCAACATGCGACCCGCTGCTATGCAGAATATGCTTGGCTGTCTAGTGTAAAGAACTGGGTCTTAAAGCATCGTTATAAGCAAGGACTTTCAGCAGCCTTCTTTAAGGTACATTTGTAATCACATAGCAAGACAAGGTAATCATTAACTACATGCAGAACTTGTATGAAGTAGTAAAAAAATAAACAACATAAGCTGTCCCTGGCAGACATGTCCCCCCATGTTCCAGTAAATAACATAAAACCATTTCCGAAACTCAAGGAGGTAAATGCAAAATCTCAACATATACTTTACCTACAAATCCTATTCTGGCATCACCAGTCTTCGCAACATCAAAGCCTTCACCAGGACCGCCACCTCCACCCTTTGGCGTAATTAGCTCCCTCCGAAGCTTTGCCAGTCGAGCTTTAAGCAGACCCAGGTGGCCCATAGTTGCCTTGTTTCGTTGGGTACGGGCCATCTATAAAAGGAGGTATGAATCATCTGCTGACCTTTTCCAATTTCAGCATTCCAATTTATTTAAACATTCAGAATCAAGTAGAAGCAATAGTATTGTAGCATAAATGAATATGCAAAATAATGTGAAGCTTTCGCTCCCCTCCCACTGTTAATATGTCAAATTCGTGAAAGCAGTGTAAAGGGATTGCCCATTTGTGTCAATAAAAGGATGCCAACAGTAACACTAATGGCACAGAACACTAGTCAGATGCGATTTCAATTGAACAAGTTTTATTTTTGTTTACACAAAGCTGAGGGGCAGCAGGGTTGCAGAAATGCCACTCATGCATATGCCACCAGCCTCACTCCTCAATTGCACAATATTGTTAATCTATAATTCACTGCCATCATAAGCCAAATGAGCCAAGTGCACAGCAGGACAACTGCCTTTAACCCATTATTTCCCCCATGAGGCATCTGTGCTGTAGCACACTTTGTATGTGTATCTGAATTTCTGAGAAAAGGCTGTTCACCCTGGAGAAACACTCAAGTTCAGCAATGTTTGTGTTATATTTTGTTCTCCTTCAAGGTGAACTGCTATCAACAACAGCTCTTTGAACAAACAGCCTTTGCACATGTAGGATTCTAAAATAACAGGTAAATTGCTTGCTTCTGCCAGATAACTTCAAATTATGTACTTCATCAAGGCATTTAATAAGTGTGTACTGGCTACAGCGTCGCTAAATTTTCGCACTCACTAGACTGTTAACATCTTGATCTGATAGAGTTGATGTCTGTACACTGAGCAGCAAAGGTAAATCTATGTTGCAACGAGTGGTTTTTCTGCAGTATATGACATTACTTGGTAGAGTGTGTGATCCGTTAGAACATGCATGTATATGTCTCTTATTTCTGCCTATCAATCACTTTAAGAGCTACACACTCTAATGAATCCATATAAGGTAGGATGGAAAGTAGGGCTTGTTGATCAGCGTTCATGACTGGGACATCAGTACAAATTATGGTACGGTATGGCAGAGTATGTGGGGTTAAATGCACCAAAGTAACTCAGGGAAGACTGCGGAAAAATTTTGACCACCTGGTAGCAATTAATAAGCACTGAAATCTTACAGCAAATGTGCACTTTTTGCATTTCGCCTCCATCAAAATGTGCCCGCCACAGCTGGGTTTGAACCAGGGTCAACAGTGCAGAGTAATAAACGACCGGAAAGACAGGATCAGCACTCATCACGTGTCCTCTTCCCTGGCCTTTCATCATTATTTCACAACACTGCTTCAATAATAAATGCGTACGTATACAAAAAATAACATGGAAGTGAAGTACGCAAGAGTGTGCCTCAATACCTAATTTACAGATATGTTATAGCAGAGCAGAAAATGCGGGCAGATATGACAGCAAGGTTAGACTGGCCATAGTCCTCATGGCTGCCAACCACTGCTACTATACTTCAACCACTACCAGCAGAAGGCACTAGCCCATTACTTAAACCTACTACACACTGCTGCATCATGAAAATGAAATCTGTCCAAGTTCACACTTCAAGGACTTTTACCTGTTTGCCTTCTAAAAATTGTTCCTCCCACCTTTGCTGTTCACCTTTGATAATTAGTTTGGCCAGTCCCATATAATGAATTTTTATTACTGAGTATGCCTTCCAGTGTCAAGAACCACATGCTGTGCCATGATGACCAGAGCACCTAATTTTTTTTAAGTCAAGCCATTGTGAGAGATTATGATGGGGGCAAAAGGAGATGAGAAACGTGTACACATCTGCTTGAATTGTCACTTTCCATCAGGTGCTAGCAGTCATATGCACAGATTTCTTATCTAACTACCAGAATGATGCCCGTGAGCATACTGCCCTTATATAACATAAGTGCTGACCAGGAAAGATGCCAAAGAAAATTTTCAATGGGCACGCTGCCAGCGTGATTCTCTTACAGATGGCAGAAATGCCCAACGAAAAGAAAACCTTCCACTATCCAAATATTAAATATTTTCTGCAGTTGATCAATGCTCTTGAGAAGGCCTAAATGGAACATAGATCAAAATCCAGCCTGATTACAGAAACGTCAGCTTCGCAGCTGCATGTACTGCGTGAACAAGTGACAGCCATTAGTTCAGAAGTGTTTGCTGGAGGGCTACCTAGTGAACTCATTTTGGCAAAGCCTGAAGTGTACAAAGGACAGGGACGTGAGCAGGGGTGGAAGCAGGCTCAAGCATTTTGGGGTAGCTCAAGGAGCAGTAATAAAGCCATTTTGGAGCAGCTTTGGAGCAGCAAGATGAGTTTTGGAGTATATGAGTTCTGTATTGCAGAATGCTTCTAGTTCAAATGCTTTTAATAATAGCAATTTTCTCTTCCTGACGTATAAAAGAATCCAATTTGATTCCTTTGTTTTGTATTTTCTAAGTGCAATGCTCGGCTTGACTTTGCATGCATCTCTAACAAGGCAAGGCAAACAGCCAAAGCATGTACAGATGCTTAAAATATCCCAGTTGACTTCAGCAACAATTTGGAACAGACTAGCAACAAATAGAGTGCTTGCTTTTACACTTCACAACTGAACATTGGTTAATTAAAAGCTTATCACTATTTTGATGTGACAGGTTTAGAGGTGGAGTCTACCACTTTGATGTACTCAAGCACTGCCACTATAGTTCGGTGTTCACACTGAAGAGCAGCACACTTCTGCTATCTGGTGCATATCTTTTTGATCGTATGCCTGTGTTTGTAAACTTCTGGGCGCTGGTCAGTAGTGCCTTCAGAGAGGGCAGGTAGCACTCAAGGTTAGCATTCTCTTCCTTCAGATTCTTTACTTCCCAGCCTTCTGCCAGAGGCTGTTCGCATTATTGCTAGAGCTAAGCAGGGGCTTCGTTAATTTCAACACACTGGCAATAGGCCCTGTAAGTGGCATTACCCTGGTAGCAGTTAAAGTATGCTCAGGTTGTGATTTTGCCGCTCTATACTGACTTCATATTCCTGTAACTCCCTTTTATCCTTCACCTTTATACCCACTCACCCCCTTCCCCCAGTGCAGGGTAGAAATCCGGTTTCTTCTTCTGATAAACCTTCCTGCCTCCTCCTCTTGTCTGACGCAGGCATGACAAGCTCAATAGTGAATTTACTATTTGCTTGTTTTCAAAGCAGAACGATTATTATAACTCGTGTAATTCTTTGCAGCCAGTCAAGGTTCCTAACTACCGTGGTAGTTTGCGGTGTCTGCTTCGCTCACCAGCAGTGATTTAATGAGCGAAAGTGCTATGTCAAGTGCACAGACCATTTCTCTTGCGATCAATTCCATCAAGTTACTTCATTTTAAATTTACTCGTGAACAAACATTTATTATTCTCAGCGTTGTTCTAGTTTATCAAAATTTTACCTTAGGCTCAGCGTGAGATGCGTTATACCGCTTCCACCTATGTGCTGCTACCATTTTGACTATGGCGGCCCCTACACTGCGTATGCGAAACACACAACATGCCATCACCCTGCTGCATCTGACAGTTGCTGAATGCACCGAATCACATTTTACATTGGCAATACGTTAATGGCCCACTGAGCGGCGAAAACGCGCTTCACTAAATTTGATGGCAATACACTGAGGCAGCCCGTTTGGAAAAGGATGGAGCAGAGAAAGCAGTTTGAAGCAAACGAAGCAGCACTTCCACCCCTGTGTGAGACCAACACAGAACACATCCTTGTCTTTTTTGCGCTTCAGGCTTTGCCAAAATGAGCAAACTCCACCAACTAGCCCAACAAACAGCCTTGCTGAACTTTAGTTGGTGAAATTTGCTCATCTTCAAAACTGCACGAATAAAAGAAGGACAGAGGAAGGAAACATATAGCGCACACAGAGTGCAGTGTGTGTCTGTTGCTCTCTGCAATGTGTGTGCTGTGTTTCCATCCTCTGTCCCTATTCTATTTGTGTAGTCTCGAATGTGATCTAAAAGTGCTTCCTGTAGTCTCATTAAAAAAAATAGCAACCAATTGCTTTTGCACTTGGGAAGTACTAGCTGATTCTACAATGTAAAAGTCGGTTTGAGATAATGCAGTGCATACCACTCATTTATAATGTCAACGTCATTGCTTCATGTATACAACATTCGATACCTCTCGAAAAAGTGGAAATTCTACAATTCGTACAGTTACATTTATTTCTTACGATCCTACATGGCACTACCACAATAAATATTTATATTGCAACTGGTTTTCCTGAATTTGGAAACACCGAGCTATGAACACTTGCCTAGGCCCATGTATTACTGCACACACTTTCCCCCTCAGTTTGAAGCTAGCCAACGACCTCCAAGCGTGTGATCGGGAGTCATTCTACTCTCGCGCAAATGCAGCAACAAAATATGCTACAACACGGCATACATATTTCAATGTGGTGGCATTCTGCTACCGTGGTTCAGTGGTTCCAGATTTAAACCCGGAAGTGACGACCAATCTTGACAAAGGCGAAATGCAAAAGATGACCGTGAAGTGCATCATACCATAGTCCTCACAAACTGAAACCGCATTGAAGCTCGCTTTGCACGACATGTGGCTAACCGCGACAACACCTGTGCGATAGAAGCAAAATCTCTAGGCACTATACTACCTAGTACACTTTTCCTTTTTTTTCCGTTTTGCATGCTTCCCCTATGTTTATTTGCCCGTTCATGCCAAGATCTAAAGCGCCAAAGTGACAGACGTGACAAAGCATGTATGCAGACAGTGAACCACACAATGGCGTTGACAATGCTCAACCAGACCTTTTGTATCATACCAGTCGGGAAACACCGCTTCAAAAAGTGACTGGTGTTAGTAAGCATTTTTCGGATGCTTATGAATTATCGCGCCGGTCAATAGAAGTTTTTTGCCATTTCCGTCATTGCCTTCAAGAAATCACACGTTTTTTTTTTCTTTTTCACCTTAATTACCTCTACGGCTGTTATGTCTAAGAATTTTTGCTACTGCAACTCAACACATTTTATTTTCCCGGTGATCGTTCATTTATCAACAATCTCAAAGTTTGCAATTTAGACAGTTTTCTTCAGTGGCTGCGGGTGCCGCAACTATTCGTAGACATCCTAATTTTGACCAATCAAAACCGCCGTTTTTTAATACATGTGCCCTATGGGAAGTTTTGCAACTGGTAATATTAAACAGCTCTGTGCTCAACATGAACTATTCAAATTTCAGAGCGTCACATATGACATCTGCGACTTACATGTGACATACAGGAACCCTGAGCGAAATTCACAGAAGCGTTTATTTATTAAAAGGGTGTTTCTTTTAACAAATTCGTTATTTATGGAAGAAATCTTGACGGTGGTCCCGTATTACGTCGGCCCATTTTTTGGTAGGGGTATAGCACTATAGCAGGGGTATCGGGAGCGAAAAACGACTTACCTCTGCCTCGATGGCCGCTATTTTTTCAAGCACCGTGCTCATCTTGAACAGTTCGCTTGAATACAGGCACCAAATGTCCAAAATTCACACTACATACACCACATGGCACCCAGTACGGCCCCTCGAAATAGGAACTGCGGGCTGCCGGCCAGCGGGCGCTACGGTAGAGTGGCTAGAACGGGCACTGTA
This sequence comes from Amblyomma maculatum, assembly GCF_055883805.1. Lineage (NCBI taxonomy): Eukaryota > Metazoa > Arthropoda > Arachnida > Ixodida > Ixodidae > Amblyomma > Amblyomma maculatum. The sequence continues at coordinate 6,087,853 of NC_139348.1, forward strand.
GAACTGTAATACAATAGGTAGTGAACTGTAGTAACTGTAGGATGTAGCCGCGGTATGTTCCCTGGAAAAATCAAGGTGAATGGATTTGCGATGGGCCTTGAAAACACTACAGTTGTTACAAGCGAGCGCTAGGACAACTGGCTACGTCCGCCATGTAACTGGGATTAAACTCTATGGATGTATGGATGGATGGACGGATGAATGGATAGTGGATAGTACCACTACCACCATCATCATCATTATAAACCTCCTCCAATTAACCCGGTTTTGTGCCAGCTGTGCCACCATCCCTTGCGAACTTCTTAACCTCATCCGCACACCTAACATTCTGCCGCCCCGTGCTACGCTTTCCTTCCCTTCGAATCCAGTTTGTTACCCTGAGCTATAGTGCTCTACCTGAGCTGAGCCGCTGAGCGACCATCGGTTATCCTTTCTTTACATGTCCTACCCCTGCCCATTTCTTCTTTATTTCCACTAGAATGTCAGTGACGTGTTATTTCTCTGACCCACTCTGCACATTCCCTATCTCTTAACGTTATCCCTACCATTTTTCTTTCCATGGCCCTCTACGTTGTCCTCAACATACCTCAACTCCCTATGCCTCCCAGCGGCCACGAATTACAGACGCTAGCGCCAAACTCCCCATTATAGGATTATAGCGGGAGGGGGCGGGTAAAAAATGGACTTAACGGGGGAGGCCGTATAGCGGACTGGTCCAAAAAAACGGTGCGCTGAAGGGGGTGTCGGTAGGTTGCTTCAAGCAGCGCGGGTCGCGCGCTCGCGTGCGCCCGTGCCCGGGTGCCCGGGTGCGTATTGACAAACCATATCCCGTAGGAGCACTCGAGCAGACGACGCTCTGACGCACAAGCACGTGACACAACGTCACTTCCGCGAGTAGCAGCGACGCTGTTTTCCCCTAGCGCCTTGTGACGAGACTCCTCATGGTTTCAGTTTCGTTTCGCGCAGGGATCGCATTTACGTTGTTTTCCCCACTGGTGCTTGTCAAAGGTACGCATGTTTCGGTGTCGTTTTCGCGCAGGGCTCGTATTTCCGCACGGCTGTCAGCTGAAGTTCTCGTAAAAGTTACGCAAATTGCCGTCGGCTAAAAGTTCGGTCACGCGATCACGTTAATTTCGGTCCAGTGACCGCTGTGCGGGCTTTTTTCTGGTGTTCTGTAAACGTCAGTCGGTTACCGGTCACGTGTCACGTAAATTTCAGTCCAGTGGTCACTTGCGTGGCTGTTCTTTTCTGGTATGTTCTGGAATCGTCGCTCGGCTCGGCTACACCCCGAAGTTTGCACTTTTGCACTTCTCCCCATCCGCATAGCTCCGCGCAGTTCGTCCGGTGCTTCTGGGTTGTACGCACGTGCACATGGCTCATCCGTTGCGCGCTGCGCTAGCCAGGGTGATTTTGTGCTTGACGAACTTGTGTGTCAATTGCGGATAACTAGAGATGATGGACGAGCTCCTGCAGAGCCGCTCGAGCTCGTAAAAGATGAGCTCGCGTCAAAAGGGCACGAATCGGTGTATCGCGCGAACCTGGCAAACGAGGCAGCCGTCAACGAATGGCTGGAAGCCTACAGCGTCGAAACTAACACGTCTTGGATCGTGGAAAAGGTTCAAAAGGATGGAGAAAGGTACGTACATTGCCGATCAGCCGGTATTGCTCTTAGCAGTATAATTTCAATCATTGTCAAATAATTTATGCTCGGCTAGTGCTATATGTGGGTTGGATTTTAGTCAATTTAATAAAAAGCGGAGCTACACTTATCGCTTATACTGGAGTCGAAAGTACACGAACGCAATATATTAGGCGATAGTCTCCATGCAGACCTATGCAGTTAGCTGGCAAGCTCGAGAGAAGAGACTTTTGAAGGCAGTCATCACCTCGAAGGTAAATGACTAATTGTAGAAATGATGACACAAAGTGCTAGTCACATGCCATCAATCTGATAACTTTCCCTTGTAAACGTTCGTAAAATCAGTTTACAAAAAAAAAAAAAATATTAGCTTAAGAACTTATACTCAGTGAACATCCAGTGAATATCTGCCGCAATTAAATGTTAATAATATCTCATTATAGTATACATTATAATGTTCACGTTGAAGAGAGTAGAAAGTGGACATGTACCAAATACCCACATATGCCCACACATCTCTTGATGAGATATTAAATGATATTCTGTAGATATGTAGCCAACATCTTTTTAGGGGTTGTGAGCTGTGTAGTAAGAGTACAGCACTTTATAAGAGCAATCAGAGCAATTGCTGAAAAATGCCGAAGAAGATAATTGTTTATCCAAGGTAAAAATTTCCTACTGTTTTTTTGCTAGGATCCTACTAGTTCCAGTAGTACTGGTTTATTAACACATTCCCCATAGCCACTGGAATCTGTAGCAGCTGGGTCTCCCTGCAAAAGGTGGGCCTGTTGACCTATGAACATCTTGGTGCAGCAGCTGCCTAGGGCTGCACTATCAAAAAGAAGACAAGGGCAAAGGTTTCATAAGTATGAATCATACTTTATTATTTTCCATGTCTACAAAAGTTCTGCAATCTGAATGGACACTTTTGTCTTGCTGTCTGCTACTGCTGCAGGTGTTCAAGCTTCAATCAGATGTTGCAATGAAGTTAGCTGGACAGAAAGAATTTTTCAGAAAAACATGCTAGCAACACCACACTACTTTAACAGTCAAACCATTCCATAATTTACAGTCAAACCATTCTATATGTGACACACCACAAATTGTTAGTGCTGTGCTTCGCATGCCTATACAGCTGCTTACAGTGCAATCAATCATGTTTCTGTCTAGTTTGAGCTTATTCAGAATCAGTGCGTGGCGAGCCTGTGTATGCATTTGGACCAGAATATTAGAGTGAAAGTGTGTGCAATGACAACTAGTGCATGTGGAGAACATGCACTTCATGTGTTATACGTCGACTATGCGAGACGAGTGCAATCCACTGTGTGCGTGGTCTTCTCTATAACTCGAACCAATTCACTGCACTACAACATTGTCATCAACCATTTGTATCATCATTCTCCTTTTATTTCCCTTTTCTCCCTTATCTAGTGTTGAGCAGTACGCTAGGGTCATATCGCTGCTGGTCGAACTCTCCACCTTTCTTTTCATTGAATTATTTTCATCGCTATCTTGCTTATTCACTGTGCTTTGGCCTCCTTGCAAACACAAATGTGGCTGTTTGCAATTCAAAGTAGGTTCTTTGATGGCTGCATGGCTGCCCAGTGTCATTTGTAGAACTGAAGTCACATCTGCCACTTTTTCCTGCCAAAAAGTTGAAGGCATTTGCCAGTAAAACAAACTGCTTCTGCATAAATGGTTTACAGTGTATTGCTTGCCGTGCATTTACTAAACAGCAAAGGCATTGTTTCACCTCAATTTAGAAGCAGTGCATTTCAGTTTTGTTTAGTATAGTGTCCCAATTTGACGTAGGCTCTGCAGGATTCTGTAGTGTAGGTCTTTGGCTCATTTTTGACCAATGATTTTTTTTTAACATGCACTGACATCACACAGTAAATGGGTGCCTTACATTTTACTCTATCAAAACATGGTCGCTATGGCTGGGATCGAACTCGGGTTCCTCAAATTTAAATGCCTAAAACTGGCTGTTTCATACTATTTCCTAGACGACTTTCATCGAGGTAGCCTTGTAGTACCTAATTTACTATAGCCACAATTCCTTGTAGTACCTAATTTACTATAAACACACTTGTGGCACATGATGATTACATTAACAAGCGTTTCTTGAAAAGTTGGATTGCTAGCTGCCAGTGTGCAAACCATAAGGGAGCGATGTCAAAATACTCTGGTTCTCCCCTCTTCAAGTGTTGCTATAATTTGAGAGCTTAATCCTTTAATTTTGTAGCAATGCTTCCTTCTTCAAAAAAATTGGTAGGCATAATGGTGCAAGTACAATATGTCACCTAATTCAGAAGCTTTTGAAGCGGCTGTAAGATAGTTTGGAATTCAAGTTAGCCAAGGTCACTTTGAGATGTATACAAGGAATAAACAATTGTTGTGAAAGCCAGCACTTATTTGACTCAATATTGAGCTGCACCATCCTGCGTAAGCATGTTATGAGGTGCCCACGACTGCAAAAATAAACACTCTTGTTTCTTCTTGCCATGACACTTGAGCAAAATACCGATCACATACATAAAGAGTTACAAAAAACACATTACACAGCATGCTATGCCACTGCCTCTGCTTAACAGGTGCAGTTAAGTTAGCTACTGCACTCAACAAATGCCCATTCAACGCAGTGCTCTCAAACAAGCGTGAGTACTTTCAGAGGGTGGAAATTCTGGCTGGTTGGTGCATGATCTGTGGCTAAAAACAGCGCTAACACGAGACGAAGCAGACGAAACAGCATCGTCTCCCCTCTGCTTCGTCTCTTGTCAGCGCTGTTTTTAGCCACAGAAGCGTGAGTACTTGGTTATCGAATTCACCTAATATCCCACTACTTTCAGAATCAATAGTTTGACGTCGCCAGATTGTGGGCTTCAGAAAAGGGCGGTTGCCGCTATGAACAGGGCGCCGTAATCATGCGTGCATTCACAAAACGAGAACATGTTTTCATTTCAAGGATTATTACCGCTAATTTCAGAAAACTGGCTCCGCTGTCCCAGCATGTTGCCATATATAAACATTTCCGTATTTAAATGCCGATAACTGAAAAAAAAAAAAAAAATCCTGAGTGCAGACAGCTGCTCACAAGGTAGCATAAAATGAGAGACGGCCTTTGAGATGTAATTTAGTCTACATACACCCTTGGGTAGGTCAGTAGCTTTAGCATCCCTAGCGAAGACCCCCTCGAGCAGCGATGCAGCATCACAGCAAATGTTTCACAAATATACCACGTAACCACGTTTTCTTTCTCTTTTTTCCCCCCTTTTTAACCCCCTTATTCCAGCGGTGCCTATCCAAACATTGCAGTGCTACTAACCAAGGCAGCACTTTCAGCGACTAGTGGCTCCAAGGCAAGCATCCAAAGGCGCTGCGCAGCTTTCTTGGAATCGACGCACTTGCACATCCATCACCAGCACAGTCGGCATCCAGCATGCTTAGGCAGCCAAAGTTCAGCAGTCGTGGCTTCACAAAATCGCTTGCTGTCAGAGTCAAACATGACGGCCAAAACACTTGTTTCGAACTGCAAGCATCACAGTATCCAGCATCCAAATGGCACGGCTTGAGCCACTGCGTTTATAAAGCCTCAAAATGTGGCCGCAGCACCCCTTAAGCCACAGGCACTACCACAAAGCCATGGTAGAAGGATACGCGTTTGTCTGGCTAACCAACGCCCCAACGCCAGCATCGGCGAAGCGTTTAATGGCGTGCGCGTGTGCGCCGCCATCATTTTGGCGTAAAAAAAATAGAAACAAGCAAAAAAACAACGTAGAGGAAGTGACGTCGTGTCACGTGCTTGCGCGTCAGAGCGTCGTCTGCTCGAGTGCTCCTACTGCTCCTACGGGATATGGTTTGTCAATACGCTGCCCGCGTAAACGCTCTGCCCGTGGATTTTCTACCGCATCATCGTTCTGCCGCCACTGCCGCGGCGCGACCGGCTCGCGGCAGGAACAGTGTGATGGAAAGAAAAACCAGAAAAACCACAAGCATAGCGCTCTCGAGGGCGCGCACTATAGCGCAGGCGCTCGCGAGCAAGCGGGGCCTGGTGCGCTGCAGCTTTGGCCGAACATGTGGCGCCGTCTGGGAGGCGCCGCTGTAAAAGGCGGCTGTCTGGATCCGCAACCGTGGGTAGCGCCGACGCTGTATTCCGATTTCTTTTTGGTTCCCCGTAAGAATAAAAAATAAACAGCGACTAAAACAAGGGCCTGTACTTACTTAGTCATTTCGAATCTCATATCGCACCCATTGCTTTTCGTTTCGGCTGCGCATTTCCCACTTTTTTTTTTTTTTGTACAGTACTTGACGCTAGGTTTCTTTCAAGCATGCACGAGCGATCGCTTGTTTGTATCGAGCGCGCAACACGCGACAATCACCAACAAAAATAAACGGGTCTTTTTTTTTCTCTTTTTTTTTCTTTTCTTTTTTTTTTTTTTTTTTTTTTTTTTTACTTCTGGACCCAACTCGAGCTCTAAAAGTTGTAACAACTACTAAAAGTTGTAACCAGCGCTGGCAGGTCTTCGGACACAGCCTGTGTTGTAGAGAGCGCGGAGCCTTCCTGCCCAACAGGAGCTTTTTTTTTTTTCTAACGACTTCCTAATGATAGTTTCCAGCTGTTCTCGATGCTCGCTTTTGGGAAGCCTAGCCTGACGTAAAAGACGTAGAAGCACGACATGGAGAGCGAAGCACATTGCTGGAGTGCGCGCTTGCTGACTTGACACACGTTCATGGCTCCCCGCAAAGAGAAAACGTCCTTTTAAACTAACAGCTCGATCTGCTGTTGTGTTTATGGGTGTCATAATAGTTGTAAAAAAACCGTCGGGAGGCAATCGAAAATCAAGTTTTTTTGCGGTTTCCTTGGAAATCATACGAGAGCGATGTGTCGCATCGTTAACAGTGGCACCCGGCCTTGCAGATGCAACTGGCATTCGTGATATCGCGTGGGTTTGCCAACAACTACATAAAAAAAAATGAATTACATATGTGGTGAAGAGACGCCGAAAGGGCCGAATAAAACTTACCTCCAAGCTGACGTACGTCGTAGAAGGCGGTTTTCATTTCGTTAGCGCATTTTCTGAAGATATCCGAGGGCCTTCTGCACTCTGAAGTTCCCCGCGCACTCCACGCACGTGCTGTTTCTGACCGCGCACCAAGCAGTCATTCTTAAATCGTCTCAACCTTCCCGATCACGCGAAATCCCCCGAACAGCACGCGCTGTGGAGCTTGCTCAGCTATGGCTGTTTTTCCGCGCACTGAACCGTCACCACTTATTTCGACGCATTGAGTAGAAAATAAAAACTACGGTAGAACTGCTGAGCGCCGAAAAAGCACGTGCACGCAAGGCCCGACGCCTTAGGGTACATCTCCATATACAGCCTGCTCGTCCCGTCCTGGGGAAGACATGATTTTTTTTTCTTTTTCTTTTTTTTTTTTTTTTTTTTTTTTTTTTTAAGAGCCTTTCTATTGCCCAACGGAGCCCAGCTCTCGGCTGTCGCTTCTGGGGGGTCTAGCATGCCGTTTCCACACACACTGCCACCGAGGGGAAAAGCCAGTGCTGCGCATTGCACACTGGCTTAGTTTTTGTTTTGTTTATGTCTTTACTTTCAAAGTGCCATATTGTTCGGGTTCCGAATTCCTACTTCAAAGGAAAAAAAAAACCGTAGAGCCGCCAGCAGAAGCACTCGCGCGCCGACGATGCGCTGCGCCCCAAGCGCCGGCGGTCTTCTCCCAGACGGCATGAATGGGTAGCGGCTTTCTTCGCTTTGTTTTTGGTTTATTTTTCAACACGCACACATGGTACATGTGTCTGTTATGTACGCGTGTGACACGAGGCAGGAAATGACCGACAAAAGTTTTCTTCTCGCAAGGTTTCTGTCGAGAAGAGTAGACTTCGCGTTCACTCCGCCGCCTCTCTTCGACGAGCAGACATACCACATATGGGTGCGCCAGCGGGAGGTGGCGCTACTTGTTCCGGAGCAGTGGCGCCTCCATACCAGCGCACTAGGCCCATAGAAATAGCACAGAGAACAGCAGATATCGTTCCCAATTTTTATTAAGTGCACGTGAAACAGAAAATGAAAAGATGCAACAAGGTATCCCTCACACACACGCACTTCACATAGCTAACAGTTTACAGTAGTGTTATGTGTTCTGCGCTAACATTGTAATCTTGCATGCTTGCTTTATCACTACAAAAGAACCCAGTTTGCCGGCACTGCATCTGTCAGCATGTGTACAGTTGATATGAAATTAAATAAATGATGCACATATTCATCCTACGCATTCCATACCATCAAAGCAATGTAGAAACATGAGCAAATACCTGCGTTCTAGTTACCTAGTTTGGTATTTGATGTAAGTAATCACATGTCACTGTGCTATACATAACCAAAATGCATAATTAAAAATTTACACTACCCTTCCTGGAAGAACCGTCTTCTTCGAAACGCACGTCTCTCCACAGTACATGAAGGTAACAAGTTCAACAACACGAAACACAGCGGGTATCGCCGACTGTAATGGCCAGCACAATCAGCAGACGAGATGGGTCCACGGAACTGGAGGTGCACGCAGACAAGTCTCTCGTCTCACGAAGGGGCGAAGAGCCAGCAGGAATGAGATGCACAGAGTAAAAGAACCGCGACGAAAAATCGCGACTTTGGCCGATAAGCCAACACGCAGAGAATTCACAGCGCTAGGCTACGCCGACGACCGACGCAGACGACTGTTCTAATTCAAAACGAGCGGAGCCGTAACGGCTACAGCGGTTCACGCGAGGACGGAGGAAGCCACGCAGCGCAGTCGGCGGCGCCGTCAGTGCGAGGGGAAAATTTAGGCACGAGGGAGAAGTCCTCCTCCCAGCTTTTTCTTTCCTCCTTTCGCCCCCGCTTGGGAGAATTAGACGGGACGGAAGTGGCCCTGACTTTCCGGGGCCTGGTAGAACAGCCTCCACGTTACAGGTAAGATGCAGCTGTTGTATACTTTCCTGCTAGTCATAATCTGCGAGTGCTTGCCAAACGCGCTCTATCCATTGTTATTTCCCTTTCATGGTCCGGATCTGCCAGCCGTGGTTCTCTGCACCGCCGGAACCGGTTCGGTGCGCTGCACCAAAGCAACCAAAGCACTTGATTCACAGAGTTCCCTGCACCACCGTCCGCGATTGATTTTGGTGCTGTCTTGGTGCCGCTGTGGTGCAAAGAATCGCGGCACCGTCCGAGGAGGAGGTGCAGAAAAGTGGTGCACGTGTTGACGGTGCACGTGTTGACGCGCGCTGCCGGTGACATGCTTGTAAACATCGATGGTCCACTTAAGCCCGGTTCACACTGCGGGAACACAACAGAGGCGTGGACAAAACACGTCCGCCCGTCAAGCCGGAGACTTGTTTCCGAAGACACAATTGTTTTCAAACAGCTTGTCACACTGCACAAGCAGTTAAGAAAAGGTTGCCAGGGTGCTACATCGGTGTGACAGACTTGGGCAACGAAAACTAAATATGCAAAGAGCGGTCGTCGGCAGTGTTTGAATTGTTCGCTGGCCGATCAAAAATCCCGGCGACCACACACTACGACCGCGTTCACATATAACCGTAATTGATCGGGGGTTTTTTTTTCTGTTTTTTTTTTATTGTTTTCGTGCTCGCAAACAGCATTTTGAAAAAAAAAAAAAAAAAGCTCCCCTTCATCGATTGTTGTCTCCCGCGGTACGGCATCTTAAATGCAATCGGGCAGTGGGTCACGGGACCAGCCAATGAGGACGCGCGGCTCGACGGGAGGAAAAGGGTGGTGATGGTGGTGACAAACATTTATTTGTACAAGGAGGTGTTTGCACCGAGGCCCTATTGGCCCAAGCCCTCACGGATCTAGGTGGAGCTCCTATTCCGGAGCCCCAATGGCGTCTAACGCTGCTCGCGCCCTTGCAGAGGTCTTGTAAAGGTCCTTGTAAGAAAGGCTCCTCAAAATTTTTACAAACACAATGCTGTGCCCGGCAGTCTTGAAGCACTTCAATGCAGACTTTGATGGGGGCCGCAGCCTGTATGGAGCGACCTTCTCGGACGTTTTCCACGTGGTCTGGGCATGTCCATCCAATCCCCACCGTTCCCAATCCTTAATTACCCACCCTTTTAGGGAGGCCTGGGAGGCGGCGCTGCTCTGCTTCCGTGACCTATAGACTCAGGAAAAGGGAGCGCGCTGGTGGAGCCGCCGTGGTTCTCTTCCTATCTCCGGCCCGTGCTTGTGCGCAAGACCCTTGTGGTGGGGCCGTCGTGTCTTCCCTCCTCTTTTGTGCGCCTGACTCCAGAATCGCCCGCGGCTACGCTAGAGAGGGAGCGTAGCCGAAGTTGTTTTTTCAGTGACGAGTTCGCCAAGGATTCCTGCAGAACTTTCCGTTCCGTCTAGCCGGTCGACAAAGGCATACTTCCGGACAGTTCGTGTTGAAGCAACAGGGTAGTTGACATTACGCGAACACGCTGTCGCCGGACAGAGTTGACCAAATGTTTCCGCAATGTGAACTGGGCTTTAGCGACATTTTTTTCCCGTCGTGGACCGATCCGGCGTCATTCTCCGTGAAAATGACGAGTTCCTCTAAGGTATCTTGTGGCAATCTGAATAGCCCCCTGAGTTCAAAGCTGAAATATCTGGCAACAGCGCTTCAGTTGTTCTGTCCGAACCAGTCGATCGGCTTCGGTCTAAACCACGATGTAATAACTGTGCTTACGCAAAGGAGTGTCGGGTTCCTCGGAGGACTCTACAAATTCCTTAAAGTGACTTCGACGATCTTGTCGTCGGTGGCCTCGCGAGGCACGAAAATAGCCTCACCGCGAGAACTTACAGCTCGCGGCCAACGGGAACAAGCGAGCAGACTCAAGGCTCGATTAAAAATGCCGCACCAATAATGTGCGGCGCTCCTGACGCGCTGCACCGACTTTAGCTGCACCTGAACCACAGAACTGGATTGCACACCTGACTGAATCGAACAGACCCATATTCACCTACTACTTCCATGTGCTTCGCTACCTAACGTAAAATGCTGTTCCTTCCCTAGGCTATTGAAGATTACCTATAGTTTTCTGCATATTGATTTTCAAGCCTACCTTTCTACTTTTCCTGTCTAGATCATCCGAGTTACTTAGCAAGGCTATCATCAGGAAATCGCAGATTACAATCATACAACCATCACATGGTAGAAAGAGTATTGGTAGCGTAACTTCCATAGAAGCCTGCGTGTCGACTCTGAGCGAGGCTTTAGTTTCCCTGCGCCCCCTGCGAATTGTGCGGCAAAGCAAACATGTGACGTTGTGACGTCAAAGTGATGTACTATTGGCGGGGAATTTTATGGTCTTTTTACTTTTGGACGAAAAACAAGGCCAACGACGTCGGAGACAGAACCACGCTCGGATAAGGCAGAAAAATGAACACCGTAACTGTTGTTCAGCCAACTTTACTTGGCGTGGATTTCTGCTGTCAAGTCTTATGGCAACTGAAATGTTACGGCATCTTCAACCACCTTATCATAGCATCGTTCTACCTCCGTCGTCGTTAGCCTAGTCTTTCGTCGCGCGTCATGTAAACGCATTCTGGCGCTTATTTCTTCGGGCACGTTTGTGAACATAAAGGGCCTTCAAGTGAATTCAGCAAGCACATGGATAGAATCACATGGCTTGAGGGATTTCACTAAGGGCATAAATGAGTGAAACTGTGCTGCATCGAAAGCCAGGCTTTATTAATTCACGATTACTTACATAGACGCTTCACGGCAATGCAAATCTTGAAGTGTAGGAAAGCGACCACCGCGCATTCGTCACGGTATTCATGAATTCCTCGTGATAACAAAATGACCTGAGCGTAGGTCTCCAAACGAGGCGCGGTGAGTTTACAAAAGGGTAAAAGATTTTGCTAACAAGCAAAGTACATATCAGTGTCAAAGAAAAACAAACGGAATAACTATAACGCTAGCGTTGGAACACCCAGCTGTAAGAGCTTAGGTAAGAAATTCACATTGGGATTGCTAGTATTTAGAAGTTAATGCGTCTGAGAAGTGAAAATATCTGCGATATAGCTTCGCTGCAATAAATCTCGCCCTGTTGATTCCATTATTTTACTCGCGCTTCATTTGTCACTGAGAGGAGTCAATGTGAGCGTATAAAATTTACAACTTCAGCGTTTAACATGTTCACGAGAAAGATCAATACGAACATCCCTGTGATACCAGCTAAACCACACTGAGCGAACGTTGGTGCGATAATGCGACGCAGTAAGCAAAACACGCAGCAAAGGGAGCGGAACGGAAGTCTGCGCAATGCGACACGCGCATTGTACCACCCACCCCACGTCCCGACTGTTACGCGCTGCTCGCGTCGGCACCCTCTCCTTCATTGTATGCACGCGACTTGCAGGTGCACAAAAGAGATGTTGCTGGTCGCTGCGAGTCTGGCTAGCATTCCACGGCGTTCAGAGAGGGAAAAAAGTTATTGTGTCCAGTGGTGCGGAATGGCCCCTCTTTGTTCTTTTTATTAAAAGCACACAACAGCACCATGCTTGCAGTTCCACAGAATGCCAGCTGTGCAAGTGCATTTGCCACTGCTTGTGAGCTGCTGCTTTGGAGAGCATAGCCATGAATGCTAAAAAAAAGATGTTCGCGATTAAACTTTGTCGCACAATTTAGGAGTACAGAGAAAGAGGAGACGCACCCTCATTTTTTTTGCCATGAACGGCTTGCAACTAGACCAGACTTCTATCCAATTGAAATCGTATGGCAGTAATTTTGCAGAAACATTTATTTACCGAACTTTTGCACGGAATCGTAGCATTTATTTCATTTCTCCATTATCGTTATTTACTGACGAGTGTTTCGAAAAAAGAATTGTGAAAACTCAAAATGTTTGTCCTACACATCAGCATTCGCTTATGATCGATGGCTCTGCAGATAGGTTGTCTTGAAGGTACGCGTGCGCTGTGATAGCATGAAATAAATAAGCAACCGCTTTCCTCTATGGCACTTATTAACCAAGCTTACGACATTTTTCTTTTAACCATAAGCGACCACTTGGTAGGCATATTCGGTGGATGGTCTCGTCTTTCTCTTCAGCCTCGCATATTGCCTTCAGGACTCTTAATTTGTGTTAAAATAAAGGTAATTTTCAATATTATTAGCGCAAAAAAGTATCAAAATCCAAGCTATTAAGTCAGCGAAATTGCGTGCACCACACTGAGCCATCGAATAAAATTTTGCATTGTGAAGATGACTACTAAAAAAGGAATTTACTTTCTACGTTGTAAACTGTCTTGTCACTTAATTACATGCGGTACTAAAAGCGCCGTTAACATAATGGCGTTCTAATCAATTTGCCTCACGGAGGGGACATGATCCACTAGTTTGTTTTTGTTTTTTTATTCGCGTTTGCGCTGAAAAATTTTCCTAATTCTCTGAAGAATGCAAAAGGAATGCGCATGCGTAAGCGTTCAGTCATCAAGGAGAAAGCACGTGACTGCACAAACAGATCTTACGAACTCAACAGAAAAACATTCTCCACTCCACATAAACAGCTAAGCAACGAAGAGGCCAAAAATCTTTGCAAACTACAGCTAGACGGAAATTACTCCAACCCAGTATGGCTGCACCATTTAAAGGTATGGGACAAACAACATGAAAACTGTAAACACTGTAGACAGGTACACTATACTCCGTTTCATACATCAGGTGCAACGCAGCGAAAGCTACGCAAGTAGTCCGAAAAAAAAAGAAAAAAAAAAAAGGAGGCGTACCACTACGCGCTCGTTTTTTGGCCGAGTGGTTCCTGCGGAAACGGGCTCTATTCCGAGCACACGTTTGCAATAACTTGCTTCGCATGCCTATAGACATCTTCGCAGTGCGGATCTCATGGAAAAAATGCGCACCGAAGAACCATTTTCTCAAAGAGATGCGCAACGCGGAGGACACAGCCAGCGCCATCTAGTGGCACAGCTGGCAAGGTTGCGGGGAAGCGAAAATGCGGCACGAACGAAAACGACATAAGAAACATAAATTTACCGAATCCGATCCTTTCTCCCTAAAAAAAGTGCTCTTTATGAAGCTGATGGCAAATGTAAGATATATTAAGATTGCAGACAAAATAACTACTATTTCTTCTCGTTAAGAGCAGGCACTATTTTTCATCACGGATGCGGAGAGCGCAAGCAAGAGCTGTAGCTTTGACAGTGTTGCACTTGATGTATGAAACGGAGTATAGATTGCATAATTTGGCAATGCCCCTTTCGTCTGGGGCAATGGCCAACATTCAAGACAGAGAAGCCTAGGGGTCCCTCCTACAAATCGAAAACGTTGAGACCCAAAAAGAAGTTATCCGCCTGGTGTGGTGGTGGTGGTGGGAACCCCTTATATTGGTGGCAATAGAGTTTTCAATCAATTCATCAATCAAAGGAGGCGAAGCGCACACCAACTCGCCCAAGAATTCTTGCTTTGTTGAAGTGCAAATTCATTGAGGTTTCCTTCCTTTATGCCCAAAGACAGTTGTGTGCAGCCATCCAGACACTTTTTTCTATCTTTCCACTTTCACTCTCCCCTTTCATATGTTCCCTTACGGCGCAGTCATGGAGAAGTCTTACAGATATATTGCGTCTTTCCTTTCCTATAAACCAATTTTCTTCTTGATTTCCACTAGAATGTCAGTAACTTGAGTTATTTCTCTTACCCAATCTGCGCGCTACCTATCTCTAAACGTTACCCTTACCACTTTTCTTTCCATAGCCCTCTGCGTTGTCCTAAGTAGAACCCTCTTGGTTAGCCTCCACGTTTCAGCCCCGTAGGTGAGTACAGGTAGGATACAACTGTTGTATACTTTCCTCTTGAGCGATATACCGGTAAGCTGCTAGTCATAATCTGCGAGTGCTTGCTAAATGCGCTCCATCCTAATCTTATTCTCCTTGTTATTTCCTTTTCATGGTTCGGATCTGGGCATGGGCGGGACATGTAGTGCGAAGAGAGGATAACCGATGGTCGCTTAGGGTAACAAACTGGATTCCAAGGGAAGGAAAGCGTAGCAGGGGGCGGCAGAAAGTTAGATGGGCGGATGAGGTTAATAAGTTCACAGGGGTCAAGTGGATGCAGCTAGAATAGAACCGGGTTAACTGGAGAAACATGGGAGAGGCCTTCGCCTTGCAGTGGGTAAGTCAGGCTGATGATGATGAAACCAATTTACCTATGTCACCTCGTACGTCCTGTTATGTGATCTATTGGTCGATGTCAGTGCATGTTCAATATCCCCATGAGGTCGAAATTATTCTGGAGCCCTCGACCACGGCCCTTCCTTCTCTCTCCTTTCAATCCCACTTCCCTTACGGCACGAGTCAAGTGTCCATGTGCGGTACGCGCTGTTGCTTGTGGGCGATTCCTCTGCCCACGAGACACACACATAGGCCGAGGCTGAGGTCAGGGGAGTGGCGGCCGATCAACAGCAAGACAGCAGGCGAGGCAGCCAAGAAGGACGAAAGGCAGAGTCGACCCTTCCCCGTGCGGTGTTAAGATTCGCCACCGTGGTGTGCGACCGCCGACGCGGCTACAGCGAAATGCAGCAAACGCAAGAGCATCAGTCAAAGCAACGGGCATTTCGGCCATTTCAGCGCCGTGCATTCGGACGCCCGACGCTTCCTCCCGCCGGCGTGTTCTGACGTGTTCTAGCTTCACGTGTCGTAATGTGTGTGTGTGTGTGTGTGTGTGTGTGTGTGTGTGTGTGTGTGTGTGTGTGTGTGTGTGTGTGTGTGTGTGTGTGTGTGTGTGTGTGTGTGTGTGTGTGTGTGTGTGTGTGTGTGTGTGTGTGTGTGTGTGTGTGTGTGTGTGTGTGTGTGTGTGTGTGTGTGTGTGTGTGTGTGTGTGTGTGTGTGTGTGTGTGTGTGTGTGTGTGTGTGTGTGTGTGTGTGTGTGTGTGTGTGTGTGTGTCAAAAAAAGTCAATGGGTCCAATTGGGAATTTCCCAATTGAAATGAATGGGTCAAAAACCAACTGTGTTTTCGCCACCCATTGGGCCTGACCATTTGATATGAATTGGTGCTCCCAATTGGAAATAATAGGTCACCCATGAAGACCAAATGGTTCACCAATTGAACTCAAATGGCATACCCATTGAGCCCAAAAGGTTTGAACTCACATAGCTGAAAAAAAAAAGAATGGAAATGCAATTTCAATGTTTTGTGTCCAGAATTTATAGGGGAGCCGACTTCTATACAAGTGGAATGAAATTACAATTTTTTACAGAAATCATATACGAGACAAGCAAGCATTACACACACGGAACTAATACAGATTCAATGTATATATCCACTAGTTGCGGACTTATATACTCCACTCTTTGAACAGTGCTGCTGGGACCAGTGACACATTTTTGTTATTCAGAGTTAACTTATTTAATTATGCCTGCACTTAGAGTGAGCATGATATAATCAATTAATAAGATTAAGCGGCATATACTTTTTATAAGAACTTAAATTTTTCACTGTTGTCTCTTAATAGAGGTATGTATATCTGTGCACATCTCAGTCAAGGATATCACTGACTTGACTTTCCCAATTGGGAATGTTTGCTTAGGACCAGTTGGAACCAATGGGAAGCCCAATTCGTTTCAAATGGACGTCCCAATTGGGAGCGAAGGAATCCCAATTGGGATTGAAGTAACCCATTGGGCTTCCCATTAGCTCAATGGGTTTATTCAATCCCAATTGGGACCCCCAAATGGTTTCTTCATTCCCAATTGGGAGTCATGGAACCAACTGGGCGTCCCAATTGGGAGTGAGGAAACCAACTGGGCTTCCCAATTGGGAGTGGAGAAACCATTTGGGTTGGACAGTACCCATTGGACAAACCATTTGGGATTGGCAGAACCAATTCAATCTGACTGGTCTTCCCAATTGGACCCATTGATTTTTTTTTACTGGTGTGTGCGTGCGTGCGTGTGTGTGTGCGTGTTTGTGTGCGTGCGTGTGTGTATGTTCGTGTGTGTGTACAAACGCTGACCAAGCCCAGCGCTCATGGGAGAGAGCGCGTGGTGGTGGTGGTGGTAAAAACGTTTATTGGTTCTTGAGCCTTAGAATTACATCCTATACTGATGAGTCGGCTCGATATCGCGTAGGGTGGCCGGGAGCTTGTGACTCTCAGCGACTAGCCTAGCCCAGCGCTCATGGGAGAGAGCGCGTGGTGGTGGTGGTGGTAAAAACGTTTATTGGTTCTTGAGCCTTAGAATTACATCCTATACTGATGAGTCGGCTCGATATCGCGTAGGGTGGCCGGGAGCTTGTGACTGTCAGCGACTAGCCTAGCCCACTGGCTCCTTTTGTGCAGCCAGGTACCGCCGGCCGGTACCAGGAGGTTTCTCCACGCCGCATCTGAGTCAGCAAAGTTTGCTAGAACATGAATCCTTCGATTTTTCCCTCTGAACTGCCGAGTGTATAAAAATGGCTCAACTGCAGGAGACAGTTTGTGCTTACAGCCTGGATGAAAGCTCCTCTCGTCGGGTCTTTATTGTAGTCGCCGATGCATAAAATCAACCCCTTTTCTGCCCGGTTGGGCATACCGCTGGCCACGACGCAATTCCTTACCCTGGGCGGCGGCCGTCCGCCCCTTGGACCCTGAGTAGCGCGCCCCGACCACCGCTTTGGCGCACGTGCCTGGATTTCGACGCGCGCATGCAACATCGGACCTTGCTCGCATCGCATGTGGTGAGAGAGGACGATCCGGGGAACGCCAGGAGTTGTCTTTTACGCTCTTCACATTGTTTTGCCTGTCTGGCAGCATCGCGAACTCGTTCTTTTTCAAGCCTTTTCTCTCGTTCTTCAGATCCGGGGAACGCCAGGAGTGCGAAGTGCGTGAGGACGGAAGTGAGCGGTGCGTCGGCACGGAGAGCGGAATCTGTGAAAACTATCTGTGAACGTGCGTGAGCTCTCCCCCCCTTCCTCCCTTCCCTTACGGCGCGGTTCAAGTATCGACGCAGCTACGGCTCAAGGTCAAGCACGGCCTCCGCTGGGGATACGCGACGGTACGAAACCTGGCGCAGTATTGCTTACACAATAAAAACAGCGGCTGCTTCCCCCGCAAGAGCAGGAGTCACGCGTGTTTACTGACCATCTCATGTATCACGAGAGGAACGAATAAACGGGGGAGTCTTCTTTCCTCGTTTGCCGAGAACAAACGTGCTTCTGGCCGCTCCGCGGAGCACAGGATGTATGGCCTTGCGGGACAGGTGCCTGAGTGACGCCGCGAACACATTGTGTCAGAAGTGGGATCGTGGTACCCGGGCGGCTTTTCGCCCGAGCGACACGTGAAAACGGCAGCAAAGACTCAACGGGCGTTGCCTGCAAAAGCCGCCATGTCGGACAAAGAAAAAAGCTATGCAGTTCAGCGGCGCAGGGCTTCAACCGTAACAAAGTTCGACTTTGAGAACACCAGCGCATGTAAAAAATGGGAGTTCCAATTCGAAGACTATTGCTATGCTTCGGGCCTCCACCAAGCACCGGGCGAAATTCAAGTCAGGACGTTGCTATACGCAATTTGGGTTCCCAGGAAGCCCGTCGCGTCCTCGACACTCTAACGCTCACCACGGAAGAATGGAGCGCACTGGAAGCGGTGAGAAAAAACTCACCGACCACTTCATCAACCCGGCCAACGGTCTACGAAAGTATTCGTTTCCACCGGCGCGTGCAAGAGAAAGGCGAATCGATTGATGACTTCTGCGCTACGCGCGCTCGCGAAAAAGTGCAACTACGACTCTGCCGATGTAGAAGAACGTCTGGTTCGAGACAAATTCGTCGTCGATCTTCGTGACACAAATCTGGTGGACAAATTGTGCAGCAGTCCAAAGCTCACACTATAGAAGGCAAGACTTCAAGCACGAATTTATGGAGACGCTGTGAAAGCAAAGCTTGTGCAGCTATCTTCCAAAGGGGACAGAATCCTGCCAATGTGGATGCCGTCGATCAGAATCGTCCCAACGTGGATGCCGTCGGCCGACGCAGGCGACAGCAGCATGGCGGCGAACGGCCACCGCAACAGGCACAAAGACGAGCGGAGAGTAAAACTTCTTTGGTGGAGACCCTCATTCGCGGTCTGTGTGTCCAGCGCGAGCACAAAAGTGCAACAAGTGTGGCAACAAGGGACATTTTGGAAAGGTTTGCCGTAAGAAGGCTGCGTTTTCACCGAAAAAGGTACGCGTGTTGGCAGTCAGGGAGGAAACCAGAGAAATTTTCCTGGCCACTGTAGAAGACACAGAAAGTAAGGAACGTTATGTTATGTGCAGGCCCAGGTAAATTCAGGGCCAGTTTTTGCAAAGGTATACACTCTGGTGCTGAAGTGTCGGTTTTGCCAGCAACGTTTCCAGGCATTCCCACAAAACTCGATAGAGTGCTAGAAGTTCTAGCTGGCGCAAGCGGAACTCGCCTCAATGTGCTAGGGAAGTTCGTCGCAGAAATCAGCTGGAAGGGTAGAACTTCAAATGTGTTATGTAGTCAGCCCACTCAGGGAGGCACTCCTCGGCTTACCAGCGCTCGAAGCACTTGGCGTAGTTCAGTTCTTGGAGTCGGTTAGCTATGAGAGAGAGCACTATGAGGTACTTTATCATAAAGCATTTGAGGGCTTAGGAACAATGCCAGGAGAATACAAAATTCGTCTCCGAACAGATGCTGTTCCTCATTCTATAAGTGTTCCACGTAAGGTCCCCATACCACTAAGGGAACCACTGAAGCGCGAAATAGAATGGAGCGTATGGGCGTCATTAGAAAAGTAGATGGCACTACCGAGTGGTGCGCAGGAATCGTCCCAGTTGTGAAACCATCGGAAGAAGTGAGAGCATGTGTGGCCCTCACGAAATTGAATAGCAGTGTCCTTCGGGAGCGTTTCACGCTACCAACAGTTTATCAGGCTCTTGGGTCACTTTCAGGGGCAAAATGTTTCTCAAAGCTCGATGCTAACTTTGGATTTCATCAGGTTCGACTAAGTAGAGACTCGGAAGAGTTGACGACATTCATAACGCCTTTTGGTTGTTGCTTCCATTCGGAATCACTTCCGCTCCGGAATATTTCCGGAGGAGAATGTCGGAAATTATTTGCGACCTTTCCGGTGTTATCAACCTCATGGATGATATCTTCGTGTTCGGCGACAGCAAAAAAAAGACCATGACAAAAGACTGTCAGCCGTAATGAGACGTGTACAGGACGCAAATGTAACTCTGATCAAACACAAATGCATGTTTGGAGTAAAGGAGGTACGGCTTCTAGGCCATATATTCTGAGCGAAAGGGGCATACAGCCGGACCCGGCCGGAGAAGGTGGAAGCAGTAAAAAGTCTAAAGCCGCCGAAAAACGTTGCTGAACTGATAAGAAGTCTGCTGGGCATGGCCAGCCACTTGGGCCGCTTCTTGCCTAATCTGACTCAGACTACCGCACCGCTGCGCATTCTTTTGTGTAAAGAAAATGAATGGTTTTGGGGACGTGATCAAGAAAATGCCTTTCAAAAGCTAAAAATGCTAATATGCTCTACGCACTGCATGACAATGTATGATACAAAAAGAAAAATTATTCTTTCGGCGGATGCATCCTCATACGGCTTGGGAGCTGTCCTTTTCCAAACGCAAAATGGCGGGCAACGGTGACCATGCCTATGCGTCTCGTTCGCTCAACAAAGCCAAGCTGCGCTACTCCCAGATCGAAAAAGAAGCGTTAGCATTAACGTGGGCTGCCGAGAGGTTTGATGAATACATACGCGGAATTGAAGTGACTTTTGAAACTGATCAGAAGCCTTTGGTTTCGTTCCTGGGAAAGGTTGCAATCGATGCCATGCCACCGAGAGTGCAGCGTTTACTGCGTTTGATGCGCTATCAGTACAATGTGGTGTGCGTACATGCCGGGGGAAAGCGCTAATCACCGCTAACATTGTGTCACGAGCTCCAGTGTTCTCAAAATATGACGGCAATTGCTTCACTGTATCTGAAGTCACGTCATATTCTAAAGCTTGCCTAATGGGCTCGGAGACAGGGGACGGCCTGCTTGCAAGAGTGACAGAGTGTCAAGCAAGGTAATGTAAAGCGCTACGGAAACTGTGTAAAGATGGGTGGCCTAGAAAACAAAACGTTCTTTGCTTTCTTGCACCGTACTGGCAAGATGGAGCGCTTATTACAATTGTTGATAAAATGAGCTAGGCTTCTCGTGCCTCACTCACTAAGAGATGAAGTGCTGCGGAAACTGCATGACAGTCATCAAGGCATTTCGCGATGCCGTTAAATGGCTAAGAGTTCAGTGTGGTGGCCTGGACTTAGTGCTCATTTAGCACAGGTTGCAAGGTGGTTAAAAATTGCAAAATATGTGCTACAGAACCATGATCGCTTCTGAAACACGAATTGTTTTCCGTGGGACAAGGTTGGGGTTGACTTGTGTGTGATTGAGAAACGCCCATATCTGGTGGTTGCCGATTACCTGTCGCGATACCCTGAAGTAGCATTCCTGTCGTCAGCAAAAGCAATTGCTGTGATTGAACGGCTGAAACTTAAGCATTTTTGCGCGTCATGGTATCCCCTGGCGTGTTGTCACGGATAATGGCCCACAGTTCGCATGCACAGAGTTTGAGAATTTTGCAAACATGTATGGCTTCTGACATGTCACTGTGAGTCCGAGGCATCCTCAAGGCAACGGAGTCGAAAGGATGGTACGGACAGTTAAGGACCTCGTGCAAAAATCAGAAGACCCATACTTGGCTCTTTTAGACTACAGATCAACGCCAGGGATTCTGGGACTCAGTCCAGCTGAAATTCTTATGGGCAGACGCCTCCGGGCCCGAGTGCCCATGCTGCCGCCACTCCGAAGCATGGACAAGAGATCCAGAAGCGCATAAGGGCGAAAGACCATTCTAAACGAGAACAGCCAGCCGAGACACTTACTTAGTGGGCGTGCCAGTTTTCTCTTCGGGCCTGCTTTTCTTGCCGTTCCTACGTGATACAGTATTAAACGTTGTCCTTGTTAGTCGACGCTTCGTCTTTTGCCGGGACTACTGATGCCTTCCTCTGGACCCTGAGCCGCAAGGTTAATGCTACCCTTGAAGCTTCCGAGCTTCATCTTACAATTGGTAGGCAGCGCTGAGATGTCCCAGGCATGAGCTATGCAACGAGCAGCTCAATGGCAAACCGGGAGCAGTGCAACGAGCCCTGTGTGCAGCGGAACGACTGCGCTGGATTCTTGGCTGCTAGGTTTGATGAGTGCAGGACTTTATTCTACCGAGTTTTGCCAGGCTTTTGTTAGTGTAGAAAACAGAGCTGGTAATTGTGTTGTTGTTGCTGCTAATTTGCAGCAAGGCAATATAGTGGGCAGTAGAGAAGGCAGCACTGGGAGCAGCCATGGATTTGAAGTCGTTGCGCAAACCGAAATAGTTAGAGCTTGCGAAGGAGTTCGGTCTGAATATTTCAGACAAACTCAGAAAACCAGAACTGCTAAAGGCTATCATTGAGTTGGAAGCTGAAGATGACGAGCTTTAGGGATTCCTTGAGATCATTGAGGAACGGAACATCAAGGGTAAAGAGGACAGGGAGCGTAAAGAGAGAGCAACGGGAACGTAAAGAAAGAGAAAAAGAGGAACTTGAACGTAAGGAACAACGAGAGAAAGAGGAGTGGGAGCGTCCAACACACTTAGGAAATGAAACATCTCGAGGTAGAGATGGAACGTGCTCGTATCGGAAGTCGGGCTCATGGTGCAGGATAACGGGAATCGTTCAAAATGAGTGACCTAATGCGGCCGTTTAAGCTTGGAGAGGACATTGGTTTGTTCCTGGTTAATTTCGAGCGAACGTGTGAGAAGCAAGGGTTTTCTCGGGAAACGTAACCACTGCAGCGCTTGCTCACAAATTTGTTACCTGGTGAGGCGGCAGACGTAACCGTTCGCTTGAAAAAAGACGAAGCAGACGATTACGACAAAGTGAAATCGAGTCTGCTAAAAAAGTACAGGCTGTCAGCAGAAGCGTTTCGTCGGAAGTTTCGGATATGTAAAAAAGGCAAAAGTGAGTCGTATACAGCGTTCGCCTACAAGCTTGTGTCAAACATGTATGAGTGGCTCAAAGAAGAAAAAGCGTTTGGTTACCACAATAAAGTTCTGCAGTGTTTCGGGCTGGAACAGTTTTATAGTAAGTTACCCGAGAACGTGTAGTACTGGGTCTTGGATAGGTCAGACGTTAGTACGTTGGATAGAGCAGCCGAGCTAGTTGAGTTTTTTACGCGTCGGGCTCGCGGAGCTAAGGACAGTCAAAAGGGGGGGGGGGGGGGGAATTCGGCTCCAAGTTTGAAAGGACGAAGTTTACGGTCATTAGAGCCAAGGAGGACAAACGTGGTGCGGATGCGAGAGAAAGCAGTTCAGCTGAACATAAAGAGACGGTAGCCGAAGCCGAACGCCAAAAGATGTTCGAGGCATGCAATCGCGCATCTCTTATAGGGGGTATTCACGTGACGTCACAGCTGACGTCAGTATGCAGTCGATGCCATATTTGTGTCCTGTTCGGACTAGTACTAGTACGGGGCGGCGGTTAGCTTAGCTGTTCGTGCGCGTCCGTTTGCTCTGCCACTCTGCCTCATGCCAGTACCGTTGTTATGAAAACTCAATCGGTATGATGAGTGACAGTTTGATTTATAAGCAAAGTGTGCGCGATGCGGAGAGAGACCTGTACGAAACAAAACTTTGGTACCTACCCGTGTGCAGTCGATATGCGCAACTGCACGGTAAGCGTCGGCCGGTGCCCACGCATAGATATGTGCGACATTCATGAATTCCTTGTCCTACGGACGAGCTTCGTCACAAGAAACCAATCGCAAGCCTACTGACCACTCGAAGAATGCAACTACGTTACAAGCGGCTGGGTTAAGAACCGCGGTTGAAGCAGACGAACTCGCTCTTTGTGTAATTACGTGCGTGCCGTCCAACGTTTATACCAACTAAACCGCTGAGTTTTTGTAGCTGATATTCTGCATAGAAATGACATTTGGTAGTCAGTATCTTTTATACAAAGCTTGTTTGGTGTACTTGCCTCAACTGATCAGAAGAAGTCGGATGTTTGCATCGTCTGTGGCGGTAAGGAAGCAAAAGAAACCGCTGCCACAGGCCACAGCGATGACACCGGTGGCGCCACCTTGTTGCCTAACGGGCTCGAAATATCTTTTTGCAACAAAACTCTTGAAATACAGCGCAGTTTTGGCCAAGCTAAACTTGATTTGTTATTAGAGATAAATAAGTTTGCAAAGTTCTTCAAACCTTCTGCAAACAACTCTGCCCGCCTACGTTCCTTCGCCGAATCTGCATGCGGTCTGCTTTGATTAGCAGACGACACAGACGATGCGAACATCCGACATCTTCTGATCGAATGAGGCAAGCACGACAAACACAAAGTTTAGCGAGCCGTCTTTGAAGGATTTTATTGCAGCAAAACGCGGCGAGGAGGTGTTGGCGGCGCGCCGCATGCATGCGCATGACTAGAAGCGATACCGCGCTGCTCTTTTACCGGGAATGTGTCTTCCGAGTACGTGAAGAACAGTCGTGCACGAACAGTGACAAGAGCTGGCTGTTGGGGCACATCCGGAAGATTCCAGTCCAGCCCATTTTGACATACATTTCTCATATTCCATGATACTTGTGCGGTTGAGCCGTGCCAGCCAAACGTGACGTCGCATCTCGGTGAGGTATCTCGTTTGGGTGGAGTTCGTGTGTACTTCCGGAACCTTAAAATGCCGAGGTCGTTCGCGCAGCTCTTCAGCTTCCTTTGTTTACACTGTGCGCGCGTCTCTTACAGTCTACGATAGCTCAATCAACAACATATTGCTGCGGATGCCAGTGATTGTAGAACCGCACGACAGCACTTGATACGTACGTTCGCCTTATTCGTTCCGTGGACACAAAAATGGCCGACTGCGCCTCAATTACCCACAATGCACTGCGCACATCGCGTCAGTGAATACCCCCTATATAGGTGCCAGAAGCCGGGACAATTTTCGGCGCAGTGTCAAGAAACAAAAACAAAGGTATGTTTTTGTCGCTATATATGCAGCACTGATGATAACATGAAGCTTCTCGAACCATACACTTGATACCTCCTCGTGAACGGGGACAAGTGTCGAGTGCGTCGTGATTCTGTGGCTACCATGGATGTGGTTCACACATCTTACGTAGAACCAGATATGTTCACGGGTGAGTGCGCGTGGATCAAACAAGCTGTGGAAGCTCATAGCGTATTTGCCCATAGCCAAAGTGCTTACTGAAGGACCTTTCGGTGCACTTAATTGAGGCAGAAGCTGCGCTGTCATCTATGATTTCCCCTCAGTACCCGCACTTCTTTTCAAACAGGTCCGATTACCTCCTGCGCGAAAGGGGGCTTGCGTTTGGAGAGGTTAGCGTTCTAGCCTTAACCAGATATAGAGCTCGGCCGCCTGCTGCAAAGGCGGCAGTTCCGGAGATGACGTTGTCGAGCAATGAGAAAGGGTCGGAGGTACAGCACGCTGAGATTGAAACCATGCCCGCTGTAGATACAGGTGAGCCTGGAAAGTTAAAGGCACCAGATACAGAAGAGAAAATGCCCGACACGGGGAAATTAGAGGAGCTATCTGCAGGCTTGTTCGTCGCGCCTATGCCAGAGGGACTTAACAGGTTGCTGAAAGTCATACTGAACAGTTTACGCGTGGACACAAAAACAAGTGGAAAACAAGGATGAGCACTAACTCACAACTAAAGTTTATTCAAGACGTAAGCCCAAACAAATAGGAAGGAACAAAAAAACATCAAAAACAATGCTGACAAGAAGAAAAAACGTGTTACGTATGTAAAAAATATTCGTCACTTTGACGGCCTCCCTCTACTCAGTTTTGATGGAGAGCTGACGCCAACAGAATAAACTGCCGCCGAGGAGTCAAATAGCGGGAGAGAGTGAAGAGACCAGGAGTCCTAAAAAACAAACACAATGCGCGCAGATCGTTCGCCGCCGTTTGGGTTACGTCACACAACCCGTGATCCGCACTTGGCCTATCGCAATGTTTTGTTCGGCGTCGGGCGAGACCCAGCCTGCCGCTGCGTTCACTGCGTGCGAAGTCGACGTCTCCTGCACCGTTTTCGTCGGCTTCTCGTGTCCCTTCTACCTTTGTGTGTGTTGCGCCATTTTGTATTGCACTTTGCAAAAGGACGGCGTGGTTCGGAGTCGGCCCCGCACATGAAGCTGCAGTCTCCGACCAAGTCCGCCTGATTACGGTAAGTGTACTGCGTGTTTTTTATTTACTTGAAGACTTTGTGGCGCTTGTGGTGTAGGATACAAGCGCGTGCGCCGAGCTTATGCGAAACATGCATCTGAAGGCAGCCGGCGTGCGCTCGTATTGTGCTCCACATGACGACAGAAAGCTGTCCGCGAGCATTCGTTATGGGAAAGTTGTAGGCGTTTTCATGCGTATTTGTGCAAAGTGTGTCCATGGTTTGGTTTGTGCGGCTTAACGTCATAAATTGAAAGGTTACGTATAAAAGGTGATTAGGAAGGAGTTGCTGTGGAGATGGGGTTGCTGAATATATGTGATAATGGCGCGGCTCACGGCCAGGGTGCTCACGGCGCATTGTGCAAGTAATTTTTAAAGCGCGCATGGACCGCACGTTGGGCGTGATACAGGTGCATAAGGTAAATGTTACGTTGTCCTCGGTGATTGAAGACCAGCAGTCAGAGAGGGCTCTCGCGTGTTCAAAAGCACGAAACCCAGCAGCGTGTTGAAATATTGTGGTGTTGACCGGAGTGATGTCACGAGGCTCATATTTTCAACCTGTGCATCCGCCTATTAAAAGCACAGGACAACGCTGGCTGTTTTTTTATGTGCTGTTTTCTTTATATCAAAATGCACGGATCACTTTTGAGTGTTTTGCTACATTTGGTGACTGCAGACATTGAAAGGATTAACATCCGATGCCTGGCGAGCTGCCGTCTGTTTGAAGATCGTTTTATCTCTATTTTACGCCTAGCCCAAGGTATATGTACTATGGTAGCGAAGGCTTCCATAGACGCCCATACGTACAAAACATGGCGGCTCATGGGCTCTAGCGACCAATGAAAATTGGGGGACCATGACGTCAAATGACGTCACGCGTTACTTTGGCGCGAATTATAAACAAGGTTTTTTTTTAAAAAAAAAGCCGCCTGTTGCATTGACGAGCCTGCATCTTTTGAAGGTTGTTGCCTCCTATGATAAGCTCCATAAAACCCCGGCCCTCAGTCACCAGCGGCTGCGGAACACCACGGCGGCGGTCAGACCTGTGACGCAGCAGGGGGTGCTAAGAAAGCCTGGTTCCGCTGGACAGGCCGCCATTGGAAACTGACCATGGCAACGTTTAATGCTAGAACCCTAGCTAGTGAAGCTAGTTTAGCAGTGCTGTTAGAGGAACTAGAGGGCATGAAATGGGATGTCATAGGGCTTAGTGAGGTTAGGAGGCCGAATGAGGCATATACTGTACTGAAGGATGGGCATGTACTGTGTTATCGAGGTTTACCAGAGATGCGACAACTAGGAGTAGGTTTCTTTGTCAATAAGTATATAGCGGGTAATATAGATGAATTCTATAGTATTAATGAGAGGGTTGCAGGCAGATAATTAGGCTTAATAAACGGTATTGATTGAAAACATCTTTATTTATTCAGTATTCTCAGAACATGTGGGTGGGCCGCCTAGTCCGGTAGTCCATTGGCTGCTGCTGCTGCGCTGGCCCTCCCCACCAGCCAGTGCTGACGGTCAGGATCATCGCTGAGCAGAATAGCCTCCCACTGCTCCTCCGAGGGGTTGGGAATGGGGTCAACTAATGGATTAAATTGGCATGCCCACACCATATGGTAGAGGTTAGCTACCTCTCCACAGTGTGGGCACTGCGGAGAGTATAGTGTAGGGTACCACAGGTGTAATTTAGCTGGTGTTGGGTATGTGTTGGTTTGTAGTCTCCTAAGGATGTTCTCTTCTAACTTATTGAGGGATTTGTGTGGTGTTGGGTACTCCTTTCTGGCTGTTTTGTATGGCGCGAGATTGTCGGCATACACTGCTAAACCTATCAGGTCACGGCACCCTTCATGGTCATCAGGGGGAGACGGCCGGTATAGAAGAGCTCGGGCATGCCTGTGAGCGGCTTCGTTTCCTCCTGGTAGTTCCAGGTGACCGGGAAACCAGATGATTGATGCTTGGTTGGGTGGGTGCTTAGTTAGCAATGACAACCCTGACTTATGAATTACCTGACTTATGAATTAATCCGTAATTCAAGTTGCGACAGGCGTTTTGGGAATCAGTGAGCACAACGGCGTTGGGGTTAGATGCTACAGCTAATGCAATAGCTGCCTCCTCTGCGTGAGTGGGGTTAGATGTTTTCACCGAGGCGCAGTTCACCATCGACCCCGCAGGCGTTGAGACTACGATAGTCATGACTCCATTGTGTGGTCCTGCTGCGTCCACGTAAAGGGTGTTAGTCTGCTTGTCCCATTTCTTCTGCAGGGCTTCCCCTCTTGCTATCCTCCTCTCGATGTTATATGCGGGATGCATATTCCGCGGAATGGGGTACACGTTGATGCGTCTTCTCACATCGCGTGGGACCTCTTCCCTTTGGTCAATTGTATAGGGCTGATTAACATGGATCTTCTCGAGCAGTTCTCTACCGGGTGTTGTAAGTGCGAGCCTATTGAGTTGTGAGAGCCATTGTGCTTCCCACATCTCTTCGAGGGTATTATGTACTCCTAGAGCCATGAGCTTGGCCGTTGGCGTGGAGTTCGGTAGCCCCAGGGCCGTCTTGTAGGCTTTCCTGATGAGTGTCTCCAACTGTTCAATTTCCGACCTGGAGAGGTTAAGGAATGCCGTCCCGTACATTATCCGCGAGATCACGAAAGCTTGCACTAAGCGGATGGTGTCCCTTTCCTTCATGCCATGGTGTTTATTTCGGATACGATGTATCATCCGGAGGATTTGCTCGGTGGATGTTGTAAGCTTCTTCATTGTGGTGGTGTTCTGTCGCCCCTGCGGGATATACTGCCCTAGGATCTTGATCTCCGTGGGTTTCTGTACTGGGTGGCTCTCTATATACACCGAGATGTTCTGTGCTAGGGGTGTCCTCGGGTTCTTCAGAATTAGCAACTCGGACTTTTCCGGCGCACACTGGAGGCCTCTCTCCCTGGCGTACCGGGCCACCGTGTCCGCTGCTGCTTGAAGACGCTCCTCGATCTCGGCGTCACTCCCCGAGTTGCACCAGACAGTGATATCATCCGCATACAATGTGTGTTTGATGCCGGGAACTTCGGAAAGAAGGCCTGGTAGATCTTTCATTGCTAAGTTGAACAAGAGGGGTGACAGTACCGCCCCTTGCGGAGTTCCCCTCGGGCCTAGAGTGATGAGATCTGATTTTATTCCACCGAAGTTTATAGTGGCTTGCCTGGCTGATAAGTTTTTGATATAGTTGTAGGTTCTTGCGCCACAGTTGGTATCGGCGAGGCTTTGCAGGATATTTTTATGTAGAACGTTATCGAACGCTCCTTTCAAATCAAGTGCCAGGATGGCCCTTGTCTGTGACTTGGGAGGTGTCTCAAGGAGGTCTTTGTACAAGTACAGCAGGGCGTCCTGTGTTGATAGGTGTGGGCGAAAGCCGAATTGAGTGTTAGGTAGAAGGTTGTTATCTTCTAAGTATCTACTCAGTCTCGTGTTGATGACCCTCTCTATGAGTTTCCCCAAACACGAGGTCAGCGATATCGGTCTTAGATTATCCAGTTTAAGGGGTTTGTTCGGCTTCGGAATGAACCGAACCTCGGCTGTCTTCCAGGATATTGGTAACGTTCCTGTAGCCCAATGCTGCTCGTTGAAGCATTCCACCAGCGAGGTGATGGTGTCATCGCTGAGGTTAAATAAGAGCTTCGCTGTTATCTGATCTGGACCTGGAGCTGCATTTTTTCTCATGGCCGCGATTTCTGCTTTGATTTCTTCTTTCGTGAGCGGGATGTCCAGCTCGGGATTCGGCAGCCCAGAATACTCCGGCTGTTCCACGACTAGGTCCGTGCACAGATAAACTGAAGGTTGTACAGGCCTATGCACCTACAAGTAGTTATGACGACCAGGCAGTTGAAAGCTTCTATGAAGATGTAGAATCGGCAATGCGAAAAGTAAAGACGCAGTATACTGTACTAATGGGCGACTTCAATGCCAAGGTAGGGAAAAAACAGGCAGGAGACACGGCAGTAGGTGACTATGGCATTGGTTCTAGGAATAGCAGGGGGGAGTTACTAGTTGAGTTGGCAGAGCGCAATAACTTACGAATCATGAATACCTTCTTCAGCAAACGGAAGAACCGGAAATTGACATGGAAAAGTCCTAACGGAGAGACTAAAAATGAAATCGACTTCATAATGTGTTCAACCCCCGCCATTGTGCAAGATGTAGAGGTAATCGGGAAAGTGCGATGCAGTGACCACAGGATGGTGAGGTCCCGAATTAGCCTAATCTGAAGAAAGAACGCAACAGATTAGTAAGAAAGAAACCCATCAACGAATTAGCGGTGAGGGGGAGGGCAGAAGAGTTCAGGATCTCCCTACAGAATAGGTATTCAGCTCTAATTGAGGATGGCGACATTACCCTAGAGGCAAGGAACAATAATTTCAGCGATATCATTACTGAGTGCGCGGTAGAAGTAGGCGGTAGGATAGTTAGAGAGGATACCGGTAGGCTGTCCAAGGAGACGAAAGATTTGATTAAGAAACGCCAGAGTATGAAAGCTTCCAATCCAACATACCAGATCGAATTGGCCGAGATATCAAAGCTAATCAATAAGCGCAAGGTGGCCGATATAAGGAAGTATAACATGGAGAAAATTGAGCATGCTGTAAAGAACGGGGGAAGCTTTAAAGCGATAAAGAAGAAATTGGGCATAGGCAAAAACCAGATGTATGCGATAAGGGACAAGGCGGGCAACGTCATCACTAATATGGACAAGATAGTCAAAGTAGCCGAGGAGTTCTATACAGATCTCTACGGTAGCCAAAGTAGTCAGGACCGTAATGAGATTGGCGGTAGGGAAAAACAGTCAGACGTTCCACCAGTGACGAAGGACGAGGTCAAGAAAGCACTAGAAACTATGAAAAGGGGGAAATCAGCTGGGGAGGATCAGATAACTACAGATTTGCTGAAGGACGGGGGGGATATCGTGCTAGAAAAACTGGCCACCCTGTATACGCAGTGCCTGGTGTCATCGACGGTACCGGAAGCATGGAAGAATGCAAACATTATCCTCATTCACAAGAAAGGGGACTCTAAGGACCTTAAAAATTACAGACCAATCAGCTTACTGTCTGTTACGTATAAGGTATTTACTAAGGTAATCGCTAATAGAATCAGGACTACCTTAGACTGCAATCAAGCAAAGGATCAAGCAGGGTTTCGGAAACGGTACGCTACTATCGATCATATCCATACCATCAATCAGGTGATCGAAAAATGCTCGGAATATAACCAGCCCTTATACATAGCATTCATTGACTACGAAAAAGCATTTGACTCAGTTGAAACCTCGGCGGTGATGCAGGCATTGCGAAATCAGGGGGTAGACGAGCCGTACGTGAAAGTGCTGGAAGATATATATAGTGGCTGCACAGCAACCATAGTTCTGCATAAAGAAAGTAACAAAATTCCCATAAAGAAAGGTGTTAGGCAAGGAGACACAATCTCCCCAGTACTATTCACAGCTTGTTTAGAGGAAGTATTCAGAGACTTGGAATGGGAGCAGTTAGGGATAAGGGTAGATGGAGAATACCTCAGTAATCTGCGATTTGCTGATGACATTGCCTTGCTAAGCAACTCGGGGGATGAACTGCAAATAATGATTGATGACCTAGACAGAAAAAGTAGAAAGGTAGGCTTGAAAATCAATATGCAGAAGACTAAGGTAATGTTCAACAGCCTCGGGAAGGAACAGCAGTTTACATTAGGTAGCGAAATACTAGAAGTAGTAGGCGAATATGTCTACTTAGGACAGGTAGTAACCGCAGATCCGGACCTTGAAAAGGAAATAAGAAGAATAAGATTGGTATGGAACGCATTTGGCAAGCACTCGCAGATTATCACTAGCAGCTTACCGGTATCGCTCAAGAGGAAAGTATACAACAGTTGCATCTTGCCTGTACTCACCTATGGATTCCAAGGGAAGGAAAGCGTAGCAGGGGGCGGCAGAAAGTTAGGTGGGCGGATGAGATTAAGAAGTTCGCAGGGGTCAAGTGGATGCAGCTAGCACAGAACCGGGTTAAGTGGAGAAATATGGGAGAGGCCTTCGCCCTGCAGTGGGTATAATCAGGTTGATGATGATGATGATGATGCCTTTCAGCGCGCGCCAACCTTTGCCATCTAAAAGAACTCGAGTTTCTGTTGTTTACGCCCTTGTTTATAAGCAGTTGCTCTAGCACAATGAAAGTGGTTGGCAAAGGTGGTGGCATAGAAAGGCAGCAACACTTCCAAATAGAGACCACGCATGCAAATTCATAATACAAATACTGCTGTAAGTCATGCAAGTACTTTGGCCATTTCCTTTGTCCCTCAGCACAGTAAGCTGCGGTCCAGAAACACTGGTGCAACGGGGCAGTCGTGCCCAGTTCGCAACAGAGTGTACTAAGTGAACAATTATGGTTTTCATATTCATGGTTTATTGCATCAACCAATAAAATACAGCAACAAATCACAACAATAAAAATGCATGTCGCAAACAGCACAAACAGTAGCGCTGTTTACGCGGGCTAATCATCTCAATGATCACAGCCGAGGCATAAAAAAGGCTTGAAATGCCTGCCACAAACCATCACCAGATAAGAAACATGCAAGTACAGAAAACAAAGCTATGACAGCTGCAACTGAAATAAAAATGTCATGAATTAGTCTAGGTGCATCAAAACATACATGGAGCATAGAGCACTGGGATCACTCTTCACATTTAAATTCTTCGGCAGAAAGTATACAGCAGTTTTCAAGGAAACTTCAAGGTCACACCAGTCCAGACAGCTTTAGAATCAACAAACGTGCTTAACACAGGAGCATTAGAGCATACATTGAGTCTGTGTGCAACTTCCACTGATCTGCTCACCGGTGAAAGTCAGCCGGGAAGCGGTAAGACACCGACGGTTGAGTCCACGCTGTCGCAACGTGCCACAGAGCATCGCTTCCTCACTTTGTGCGGGCTCATCTTGCGATAAAACGCTAAGCGCAATACAATGCTGCAAAAAGACTTCGCACTGCCCGCACGACGAAGGGGACGAAACCAAAAAAACACGGCTGCAGGGGGATATTAAGTCTCACTAAACGGCGACAGAGCAGCGATCAGCAAGGACGTCGAAATCTTCGCAAAAGGGAAATTTTCAGACTTGCAAACTAAATTACGCTTTCCCGGGCGCACCAAGCTTGGTCAGCTTCGTTATCTCCGTTGCCTTGGTTACCTCTGGCAGCGCCCCCTGACCGATGCAACATCAAGGGAGTGGGACGATAAGAGTGTTGCAAGATTAAAAAAAAATAAATTAAGAATGTATTTATAAAATACTTTACCTCATTCACAAGCGAAGTTATCAAAATGTCTATTCTTTTTATGTTGATTGATACTTTTTAATTTGTAGTAGTATAATTTCTTAATCTGAGTGGTTGGCCGAATATATTGGCTAGTGTGCCGACCGAGGCCTCCCGGGTGGCACCATGAGCGATGAATGCCGGCGGCCGCCGCCAGGAGCGCTGCAAACTGGGTGGGTACCAGCCGCGCTGTCTGCTGCCTACCGCGCTTTCACATCTTCGGCAAGAGGGCTGCTTGCACAGCATTTCAGCTCTCATTAAGTCGCAACAGACCTCAGCTATAACTGAAGCCGCTGACTACAAGTTTCAGGGTGTGTGTTTTGTCTTGGACTGGAAGCGGCGCACGTATTTAACGCTTCTTGCTTGCGAAGGCTTCTGCGAAGTTTGAGCATCTTAGTCCCGGACATCCCGTGCTCGCAAAGGGAAACCCAGAATTTCTATTCTAACAATTAAAGCATAAGCATTTATTGATATAAAATATATTTGTAATCTTTGGAACAAAGTGAAATGCTTCATTTTTATTGACATATGGTTGTTTCTGCGCACTGTACACTTGAAGACAAGTAACCACGTACGCGCAGTTTTATTTATATATTGTATATGCGAACAACACGGAAACAAAGTCACGCAACACTCCTCTTATGTATATGTAATAACAAATTCACAGGCACATGTGGCAGAATTGCATGAATAGCGCAGAACACAAACGAGGATTACTTACAGCGGCTAAGGGACATCGCGGCCTGTGATTGCACACAAGGTTTTGCCGAAGTCACCATCTTTTGAATAAAGAAGCTGACGAAGTTTTTTTTTTGTTTTTTTTTTTTCCCAGATACACAATATGCACGAGACGCGGCCGGCTCATCGCGAGGAAGCTCGTTGGTAATGCCGCGCTTACGGTGAAACATGCGCCTAATATATAACCTCATCCATATGGCATATGTGTAGCGCAAAAGCATAATCGAGGGACACAGAAAAGGTACACAACACAGGTGCTGTCTGTAGCGCCTGATTGTGTACACTCTTTGTGCTACACACTGTTATAGAGCACCGTTACCGACTCGCCCAGGTTTGCATCCTTGTGAATATAACTGCATGCTCTAAAAATGTTTCTCGCCAACAAAAGCAGTTGCCGTTTACCTTCCGTCATTTTTATCGATGCTTCGTTCCCATTGTACAGAATGCGTACTTACGTAGCATCAGATAGCGCAGTAATACATGCGCTCCTTGTTCTAGCGGTAGCCCCGCGTTTGCCAAAAAAGCAATTCTTCTCTGTGCACCTGCCCCGCCGGGGTGGCGCAGTGGTAAGACGCCCGACTACTGTGCCGGAATTCCCGGGTTCGAACCCGACCTCGGCGGCTGCGTTTCGATGGAGGCGAAACGAAGTGGCGTCCGTGTGCTGTGCGATGTCAGCGCACGTTAAAGATCCCCAGGTGGTCGAAATCATTCCGTAGCCCTCCACTACGGCTCCCCTTTCTCTCTTTCCACTTTCACTCCCACCTTCCTGCGTTCCCTTCCGGCGCGGTTCAGGTGTCCACAGAGCAAGTGTGACAGATACTGCGCCTTTCCCTTCCTGTGAACCAACCAACCATCTCTGTGCACCACCGCTTTCTCTTTGGCCTTTTTCTCTGCAGTTTAGTGAGAGGCACAGGGGAAACAACAATCGGGAACCGCGCTTCACCACTGTCGACACAGTAAAAAAAGAAGGGATACAGGCGAGCACAGAACGCGCGCACAAAACGCGAAAAAAAAAAAAAAAACCGGTGCAATCGTCACCGAGCAGGTAAAAGTGCGGAACGACTCGCATGAGCAAACACCTACACCGTAAATAAACTGCTGCACCTTCGTGAAAGCAAAAGACGCACAGAAGCAGGTTTAACACGCACGCACAACACCAACAGATTGCCGTATTCTGAAGCGAGAAAACTGCGTCGTCTGCTCAAGTGGTACCCTCCCGACAAGCAGCGCCCTCTGCCGCTAACGATTGGCTTTCATTGCAAACAGCGCCATCCTCGCCCATAGGGAAGCGCGGGCGCTCGTCACACTAGCCAGGCAGGTGTATATTCCACGGCCGGTCTCGAGGGAGAGCGCGTTTCTAGCGCGCGCTCTCTCCCTCGAGACCGGCCGTGTATATTCTAGGCACTGTACTATGGCTATGCTGCGGTACCGCTAGGGTCCCTAGACGTCCGCCGGCCGCGGCGGGGCAACACCCTCTAGACTGGCGGGGGCTGCCGCTGAATGATCGCCGCGGTGGCGCTGCGGTGAATCGGAGTGCGCCACTGCTGACGGAGCAGACGACGCGCGCGCCCGTGCGCTTCGAAATGCATTCGCAGCATGCTCATTGTCAGGTGCCTTGTACATGCGATGCCGCTCTTTAGTCTTTGATTTCAGTTTAGTCGTAATATTGAATTCGCAGCCGAGTTGTTGCATAACCACGGATGCGACTTTTTTTTTTTTTTTTTTTTTCTTCCGTGAGCGAAGTTTTGCGCGTATGCCCCTGAGCCGATGTAGAAACGAAGCTGCTTTTTATACCCTGTTATCCTGCTGAAGCTACCGCCGCGCCGTATTGTAATGAAGACTTCTGAGGATTTTGTGCAAACAATTGCGCTTGCATGGAGGACTATACTAGACGCACATTCTAGGCTCCAAGGACCATGTGTGCGAGCAACAGAGCGCTGTCGCCGGCGTTTTCATTCACGCTATAGTTTCATCTTAACTTCTTCGGACGTTTAGCTAAGTTATAGCACGTATGTAGAACTAGAAACTTTCGGATGCATGCACAATTAAAGCACGCAAGATGGGAATCCGAGCCCTTCAAATTGCACCGCGCTTCAGGCAAACTGCTGATAGGCATTCTTTGGTACTTAGGAAGCCTAGTAGCCACTCATCAGAATATGCCATCACTTTTGTTGACTTGCGTTTCGCAACCTCTAAAACATATTTTAACAGCCAGCTGTTGAGAGGAAGGGCACTAACACTTCTTTCAAACTCTGTCCTTGAAGGTGTTCATTTTCATTTCACCTAGAGCTTTTACCAGCTTTGCCACCTTGTCCTTCGTACGTCAAACTGCTCGAGACATAGAAGTCTGTTTCTTAATTTTTTTCTTCTTCTTGACAGGGTGTTCTGAGTTAACTTTCGCAAGTATTTGCAGGCTATATGCATGTTGCATCAGAAATTATGGTACAGTTCGTCGCAAATTAAGTCCATTGTAGGTGGGAAAGGTCTTGGTAATAGGCTTCAATCCGCTGCCAGGACACAAGCTGAGTTTTGCAATGTCCTGAATAAGATTAATTACCTCTTCTGTCGACTTTACAGCTATCTCCTTGACTTTGTTTCCTCGAATGCACACAGCAGCATTCATGGCAGCTTCACCACTGCGATGGAACAGAACGTTGTCGATGGCGATTGCCTCCGGAGATTCGTCCTCGCTTGAGTGGCACTATGCGAATTTTCATTGCTCAACATCAGAAAGATCGACATTTGTCCCCAGTGGCGGTGGCATGCAGCTTTCTGCATTCCTGGAGCAGGCTCACGTCACACGATCCACCACCGCTGTATTCTTCAACTGACTCCACTGATGCTTCAGGATCAGTGCAATGTTTTTCTTTCTCTGCAGGTCTCCCTGCTGGCTGTTTTTGCTCGTACAAGTTGCGCTCCTTTCTCTTGAGAGGCAGGGGTTTCAACAAGTATTTTGGAGTGTCAGGAAACAGCGTTGAGATGGCATCCTTCGTGAGTTGCGTAACATCCCGTGGAATCTCAATTACCTTTACCTGTCTTAGAACTTCGCCCAATAAAGCAGGGTTTGAAGTGTCGCTCACAAACGTCGACACTAGCTTATT
Organism: Amblyomma maculatum; assembly: GCF_055883805.1. NCBI lineage: Eukaryota > Metazoa > Arthropoda > Arachnida > Ixodida > Ixodidae > Amblyomma > Amblyomma maculatum. The sequence goes on from NC_139348.1 coordinate 6,124,910, forward strand.
CGTGTTACAGTAATGTGAGGGCAACCCCGATCCGGATCATCCGATATTTATATATACCGATATTTATATCAACGTTCAGGATTTCCTGTCTGCAACTCACAAAATAATGAGGAAGATATTCGCCACTTAATTGTGGGTTTGCCCGCCACTGAAGCCGACAATATCGGCACCTGACAGCAGTGGGCCTTTCGCCGAGCAACCCATCTTCGTACATTGTTTGCACGCAAGGCCCTTATCATCGTTCTCTCTTGAATTTTATTAGAACACAGCCAACCTATTTTCTTTCATTTATTACGCCTTTTAATTTTTGTTTTACATATTCCTTTATGCCCTAGTTGAGACAATAAATAATGTTATTGCCTTTGCCGCCGCGCTTGATGTTGCGCTCCCACTCTTGCCTCTTCCCTGCGTCTTTCGGTGTCCTGAAGAGTGAGCCACATTTCACCTTGCACGAGCGCTACCCGGCCTTGCACCCGGGCAAGAAACACGTGCTATTACGCTTACCCCGTTTTCTGGACATGACGCGATCACATATCCATAAAAAAGGCACACTTGCACACATGCTAGCTAATTTGCGCGCATTCCGGCTCGCGAGCGAAAAAAAGGTGCACGTGGTGCACGAGCCTTCCACGGCACCAACGGATCAGCGCGGCGCAGACTCTCAGTACGGCACAACCGCCACAGCACCACGTACACAACGCGACCACGCTCCGAATGCGTACAGCGCCCCCTGCGCTTTCATCCGGGAAGCGGCCAACCGGTTCCGTAGGGAACCCCGCTCGGACGGCAGACTAGCAAATACTTCTAGGGACTCTAGTACCGCTGAACCGCTTTTGGGCCCAGCCTTCGCCACCATTCTACTTCCGCCATGCCTAGCCGCCAGGGCAGGGCATATACCATATACCTTGGGCAGGGTATGTGGCGTGCGCGGCAAATTTGGAAGATGGCGTCTTGCTGACGCTCATAGTCGATTTGTTCAAGCGGCGGGGCCTAGCGCCCGCCTGAACACCTGCGTCCTTCGGCGCTGCTCTTGGGACAGTGCGGCCATCGTGCCCCAGCTTGTCTTTCGTCTACCGCGTGACCACCTGCAGTCCGCAGAGAAAGGTGTTTGATAACAATACCTTCTGTCTCGTTTTGCTTTTTGCTGGGACGATGTTCGCTGAAAGCCTCAGCCAGCTTTTCTCTGTACTTAAGTAGGCGAACGTACGCGCGGAAAAAACCGCGTGCCAAGCGTTACACGACTCCAGTCAACATCACAGTAGAGCTGCCCGCTGCTGCGTTTTGCCCAGAGAGCAGTCTGCGTGGCAGCCCCGCCACTATAGTCGCATGCGCAGAGAAAGTTCTTTGATAACAAGATTTTGTCTTTCTTCGGCCGCAGGGGCATCTTCTCTTGAGCCAAAACAAAGTCAAATATAGTATGAGTTCGCAGTGCTATTACTTTTAAATAATTTTGTTTCTAGAATTAGAAGATAGTGTAAATGTCAGTAGTCATTTTCAATCGAGTCTATTTTGTGTACATATATTATATTTTCTTGTTAATAGATAGCCTCATATTGTAGAAGCAGTGCTCTTGCTAGAAAAACTTTTTCTAAATCAAGAAAGGCGGGTTGCACCATGCTGAGAGTCTTTGCTCATCTTACAACTGGACAGTTTATATTAATATAGAAACAATAGTCCTGTATGTTATTATTCTCGAGAATCATTTTGTCTGTGTACTTATGCAAAGTATGTTGCAAATCATAATTGTTTTGTGTACCCGTGATGAAGTTTTATGTGAAGTAATGTGGTTTTCACATGCAGGCTCAGACATGGGGGACATCCATCGAGTTGTGCTGGCAGTAGATGAAGAGTGCATTAGCATTGCAAGCATGGAGAAAGCAATGGCACTACTGCTTGGAGTTTTCTTCGTGTTCAATATCTCCTATCCACCTGGCGCCCTCTTACTATGGTGTTTTTGCAGAGGTAAATGAGTTTCAAATGATGGAAAAAAATCTTTTCATCAGGTGTTGTAATTTCTGTACTGGTTACATATTTAAGACATAAGTGTTACTATAAGGATAAAGCCCTTTAGTTGCTAGGAAATAAATAGAATTTCATCTCTAGTTTTTGAGCAATTTAATCATTGCTGAAGCTTTGTATATATTGGGTTCCATAGAACAACTTGCACAATTAATATTTTTTATTTTGATGACTGGGAAAGGTGAATAAACACATTGCACTTGGATCAACCATGCCATCATGAAACTGTTTGATGGCAATTGCTGAAGGGACTTGTAGAGCAACTGCTGGTTCATTCTTTGCCTGACTGTCATGCGTAAAAAAATTACTTAGCAGGTATTTAGCATGGCAAGATGGCAGTCTTAAATAATTTACACTAGTAAATATCATGCATATTAGTAATGCATTTTACATCATGTGCTTAATACATTTCTGACTTGCATAAAAATTTCTGAAAATGTACTGTCGCACTTAATATGCACTACAACGCACAAGATGCAGTAGGAGCTATGTTCTTGGCACACACTGACTATAGCCTTGCTCACAATTTATTCATTCAGTTGAAGAAATGGATAACAGAGTTAATTTATTATTTTTACAAGTTGCATGCTCTCCCTAAATGCTCACTAATTTATTGTTGCATGGATGCCAGAATTGATTCACTCGTGATGCGTTGCAACTCGTATTGAGCATGGCAGTACATTCTATTTACTTTGTTGAATAGGAAGCAACCAATTTGTTAATGAGACCTAACAGCCTCCTTTACTGAACTCTAGGTGATGTCCACGTAACTACCTGAAGGTTTTGAGTTCGCATCCTGTGTTTTGGGCTGATATTTAAGGCTTTCACGGTAATAATGTGAAAATGTTGTTTCATTGCTGTCGCTCATCGTCATATGTAGAGGCTGCTTCGATTTATTTAGCTGCATCTTGAAGTAAGTGAAGTCTTTTGCCCTAACTGCAACCTACTACTATTGAAGATTACCCTCTTTTCCTCTTGAAGCATGTATAGTAGAAAATGATTCTGTATAGTTGAGCATATTAAGAGTGTGAACATGTCTGCCATCAGGATGTCCCAAACATGTTTCTCTTCACCACTTCAGCATACTCAGCCTCAAAGAAGATTATGCACTATAAACATTCAAGGCATTCTAGACAATATGCCAAAATATATGAGTCACATTATATATGACATGGAAATGAATTTTGAGTATGTCAAGAATGATTTTCCTTGCCCCCTCCTTTCTAATTACTCTTGCTTCGTTAGTGTTGCAAAAATGAAATAACTGTTAAACCTAGCTTGCAATTATTTTGCAGGTATATCATGAGCACATCTTCCATATATTGTTATAAACTGAAGCAAATTCCCATAATTGTTTTTTTCACCTTTCCCACGACTTTTTAGTAGCCTTTATCTATGCATAATCAAACATTAAACACTATGCTGCTCAACAAAAATATTGATTTATTTATACCACGCATTACTTTTGATTAGGATAGCACATGTTACCTCAAATATCTCCATTACTGGCCTTGGTAGAACGAGAGAAAGAGGGTTTACACGGTATGATGGAGCACTGAACAAAGGTAAAGGGGGTACGCCTCAGTTCGCAGGTCGAGCCAACGTTTCGACAAGTGGACTTGTCTTCATCTAAGAACAAGGGTAAAGGGGGCAGAACTTAGTTCGCAGGTAGAGCCAACGTTTCTAAAAGTGGACTTGTCTTCGTTTAAGCCCAGACGAAGACAAGTCCACTTTTAGAAACGTTGGCTCTACCTGCGAACTAAGTTCTGCCCCCTTTACCCTTGTTCTTAGATGAAGACAAGTCCACTTGTCGAAACGTTGGCTCGACCTGCGAACTGAGGCGTACCCCCTTTACCTTTGTTCAGTGCTCCATCATACCGTGTAAACCCTCTTTCTCTCATTCTACCAAGGCCAGTAATGGAGATATTTGAGGTAACATGTGCTATCCTAATCAAAAGTAATGCGTGGTATAAATAAATCAATATTTTTGTTGAGCAGCATAGTGTTTAATGTTTGATTATGCATAGATAAAGGCTACTAAAAAGTCGTGGGAAAGGTGAAAAAAACAATTATGGGAATTTGCTTCAGTTTATAACAATATATGGAAGATGTGCCCATGATATACCTGCAAAATAATGGCAAGCTAGGTTTAACAATTATTTCGTTTTTGCAACACTAACGAAGCAAGAGTAATTAGAAAGGAGGGGGCAAGAAAAATAATTCTTGGCATACTCAAAATTCATTCCCATGCCATATTTCCATGTCATGCCAGACGAAGACAAGTCTACTTATCGAAACATTGGCTCGACTTGCGAACTGAGGCATACCCTCTTTATCCTCATCCAGTGCTCCTTCATACCATCACTGGCCTTGCCATTTTTAGACAAATTATTGAGTATATGCTGGAACTACTCCACGCATATCTTTACTTTCTTGCTTCTCCCACCTCTCTGCTTTTTAATGAACCATTGTTAGCAGCGTCGCTCACCAAATCAATCTTAATTTATTTTACTATTCATATTTTACAGGTACTTTGGAAAAATAAACCCTTTCAAGGGCCGAGAAAAGGGCCAGCCAGCGGTATTTCACCGAGGTCGTTGAGCTTGCTACCGGTGTTTTTACACTGGTGAGTTGACCTTTGAATTGATCACTGTCACTGTTATGTGGCTTGTGCTACTGTGATAGCTTATAGCAGTGGCTAGAGTTAATGCACATCTACACAATGCATTAGGATTTCCTTCACTCCTCTTAGTTCAAGGAACCTCATTCCTACATGAAAGGCTTTTTTAAAGAAAGTGTTGTTCAGTGTGACTTGATTGATGCACCATTCGACATGAAAGGCTAAGTTGCAAGTTGTGTAGTGCATTAAGATAGAATTCATTTGTATTATAAATTCGTCTGAGAATAAGGCGAGGAAATATTCGGCGGCAGCTGGTAGTTGCTGTGGTAGTTAAAGTAAATGGAAAAAAAACCTTTACTGTGTCTTGCAACTCCAAAAATTTGAATATCTGTAGTTGCTGAGATTTGAAGCAGGCAATGTGCAAAACGACCAACTATGTAGCAGTCAAAGGCGAAATTTCTGACCTGTGAGTTTTCCGACTCTCGATTATTTCGACATTTTCATGGAACCACAGCAGTAGTCATAGAACCAATGTTCTAAGTTTTTCACACCTTTTATATTCGCCGCAGTGCTGCTGCAAAGAGCCGAACCACTATATAATATGCAGAGTGGAAAGTCAATAATTCAGAATTCAAGGGGGCCGAAAATGTGATCAGACAGAAAATTTAATCCAGAAAGGAGCCTAATAAAAGCAAGTCTATTATCATCAGTGGGTTCATTCAGTACATACGAATGGCTGCAAGCTCTTACTGTTCTGAGATATCGTCCACTGCTAAAGCTTGCACTGCTCAAAGTTCTCAGAGCTCACATGTGCTTGCTTTCTTCACAAATACAACAATCTTGATTAATTCATCATTAAGAGATGAGGTAAATGCTTAGAATTTTTGAATAACCCTGTGAAACTGACAAGAACTGCCAAGAACATACAGCATCACAGTACTTTTGCCTAATGAACGCTCTGAATATTATTGAAAACCATGCGCCAAGGGCGATCTTTTTCCATTTAATCTAGTGTTCTGCTTTTGCACACATTCTTGGAAATGTTCAAGAAATGATTCAGAATTGTGAGTGCAATGCAATAGCAGTGGTGGCTTTTCACAGCTATAACTGCCATGTTTTGAAAGTGGTTAGCCACATGAACTACAAGACTATGCAGGGAAGTGTCCCACAAAATGTGGTCGTTCAGTGAGTTCAAAGAAAAAATATGTAGCGCAAAAAGACATGAACGCAAGTAGGAGAGACATGCAGTGCAACAGATGTTTATTTTAGTAAAGAAATGTTTTTATACCTTCATATCACAGTGGACCATCAGACATGCACTAGCAAAGCGTATCTGACATACACAAGTTCCCTTGACAACAGTGCGACCGAAGGGTTGCTTGCATAATTTTCTTTCGAAAGGGACGATCCACTGGGCTTCAATTATTTCACGTGCTAACCTGTTTTTATGCACATTTAAAATCGCACGTTTTCTGAGATGGGGAAAGCATTCACACACATGGAATTGGGTCGATAAACCTTTCCCGCACATGCTCTTAATGCCCAGCCCATGGTCCCAAAGCTTATCACTCAAGCATCTGCCCACTTGTGCTACATATTATTTGCCACAGCCCATAGGAGAGATAAATTGGATAGACAACATTTTCAGTGCAATAAATGGATTTTTCTTCAAGCCTCATTGTGCAGCTAACTGCCTTATTGAGTTTTGAAAACGTTTTCGTGCACAGATGACTCAACCTATAAGGAGCCGAAAAATAGAACTCTGCCACTGGGTTGCTGGGCTCAAAAGTAAATAGCGCAGTGATATAGCAGCAGAGCGGGTTTTTCGGCTCCTAACAAGTTGAGTCGTCTGTGCACAAAAACTTTTTCAGAGCTCAATAAGCCGGTTGGCTGCTGCACAAGGAAGCTTGGGGAAAATTTTGTTTATTGCTCCGAGAATGTTCCCTACCAAATTCCTCTTCCATGTGGCAAACAATATGTAGGAGAAATGGGCAGATGCCTGAATGATAAGCATCGGGACCATGGGCTGGACGTAGAAGAGCATTTGCGGGAAAAGTTTGTCGACTCACTGCCATGTGTGTGAATGCATTTCCCACCTCAGAAAGCCTGTGGTTTTAAAAGTGCATAAAAACAGGTTAACACGTAAAATAATTGAAACCCAGTGATTGTCCCTTTTCAAAGAAATTATGCAAGCAGCCCTTTGGTCGCACTTTGTCAAGGGAACTCGTGTATCTGTCAGATATGCTTTGCAAGTGCATGCCTGATGGTCCACTGTAATATGAAGGTATAAAAACCTTTCTTTACTAAAATAAACATTTGTTGGAAGTTCGCACTGTGTGTCTTGACCGTGTGTCCATGTCTTTTTCTGCTATGCTTCTTTCCTTTTATACCATGCACCAACAAGCCCAAGCATCTACCCTTGAGTGAACTCACAGTGGCAGGTTTATTTTGAGTCTAAACTTCGTCTAAGCCCATGTTTGCCTTAGTCTTGCAGAACCACTACAGCCATTGTCATCGATTACTGCTTGTCGTCTATGTAAACAATGTGCTGAGACAGTCAAGCATCAGAACGGAAACAAAACTGCGAATCTCTTGCTCCACCATGTTGGAAATTGGAAGTTTATGTAAAGTCATGTTTTTATTGTACAAAATTTGATTTTTCTAACCTTCCTGCAGCCCTAGTGAATCTGAAAAGTTTGTTGTCGGTCTTGTGGCGGTTGCAAATGTGCCTTGCGGGAGGGACAATTTGTTTCTCGGAGCTGGCCAGTTGAGTGAGATGGTACTGATGCATTCAACTAAGACTGTGCCTAAATTGCAGCATATGAACTGCCCCATAAGTGAAAGTTTGACCTTGAGGAATTTTAAGCATTTGTGCTCTTTAACTGAAAGAATCAGGCAAAGGAAGAAAATTGACCAATATAGTTGCCTTCACATGGGAAACATAAAAGTAATTGCATGAATATAATCTCAATGGTTTAGAGATGAAATGGTAATGAAGTGAGAAAATGAAGCCATTCCTTCCGACAGTGTAAAATGTTTACCTGAACTACGGTACTATAAAGAATTTGACTGTCATCTCAACTTTTGTGGTTCATCTTTGTTCAAATTGTTTATTTTCTAAGGCTTTGGGAAATAACAGCTGGGATAAGTGGACTTGGAAACTGGAATGTCGGGCTAGCTTGACAAAATCACAATCTCTCGCAGAATCAGGGAAGAGGCTGGACAAAATGACTCAAAGTTCATAAATACGAGTTGAACAGATTTCTGTTGTCTCATTTTATAGAAATTACTGGTATGCAATGATGGTAACAGAAGTTGCCCAAGTTTTGAATGTTTGTATTTTTTATATCCGAAGTTAGTTTCAGCATATGTTCGATGCTTTCTTATGGCCCCATATTGTTTTATTTAAATGCCCTAATATGATCATGCATCTAATATGAGTATACGTCATATTCTGTTTTCTAGATACACCGTGCATGATTTTGGGAAGAATCTGCGAGCAGCAAGCTGCAAGTTCAAAGTGTATTTTTACATTACATTTTAGCGCATTTATAACAATAAAGGTTTTTTGAAAGTGCTAATTTTTGTGACTTTAAAGATATTCTGCGAGTCAGTCTGCAGCTTGACAGCAGCAGCAGTGGAAGTCCTTGATTAAAAATAAAAAGGAACAGGCACAAAGTGTAACTTAAATTTTGCTCAGCTTCTTACAACCGAGGCTATAGGAAATTCTAAATGAATGTGTTTCAGATTCAAATAGCTGAAATGATATTGACGGATTCTTATAGGGTTATATTGATGGCTTAAATATGCTTTATGTTGAACGATAAAAAATGTTGAACTGATGCTGTACTGTAAAAAAAAGTGCTTAATGTCATTGGACCGTAAAGTGAAAACATGTCAGGTTGTCATACTGACGCTTTAAGTGTATTTCAAACTGACACAGCAGCCGTCAATATGACGGCACATTGTACAATGGCACATTGATGACTCCGTTGTATTCCTGGTTCACAAGCAGTACGTCAAAATGATTAACAACACCATCATGTGGGAATGACAGCCAGCCATCATACTGACGGCATAAGTGTATTATACCACATAATGAAATGAACCGTCATTTGAGAATGACGACCAACTGTCATATTTACAACTTAGTGCATTATATCAAAATAAGGAAATGCACAGTCATTTAGAAATGATGGTCAATTGTCATATTGACGGCTTAAATGTATTCCAGTTTGACAAGTAAACATCAAAATGACTAAAAGCACCTAAGTTGAAATGACGGATAATGCTTGGAAATAGAGCTGCCAAGAATTTTCCGTCATTTTGACCAATTTTTTTTACAGGACATCTAGTTCACAGTTTTTCACATGGACTAAAGAATGTAGCGGGGCGCTACCACGTTCCCGTAGTGTTTTCCGCTCCTCGAAAGTTGGCAGCAATCTGTTCGCAGGTGCAGAGCAGCAAGGATGATGGCGGAAAAAGAAGAAAACGAAATAATGAGTGTGGTATCAAGCACACAACCCCGTTTGTTCCTTGTGCCAGGGGAGTGGTTTACAAGGTGCCGTTTTCATGTGGTGCTTCGTGCATTGGACAAACCGGACGATGCGTCAACGAAAGATTGGGCGAACATTGGAGATTACTCGGTGGAGATTCCTTTGATAACTTTCCTAAGCATTGCCGCACGTGCGGCACGAATGATAAGAAAGCGAAGCTCAAATGCAAACCACTCTTCGATAAAACAACAATCATATTTAGGCGCAGGGATCAACTTGTGCGTGAGATTATGGAAGCTTTCCATATGCGCATTAGTGAGATAGGCGCGTAAATCAGACTGTCGTCCGCTTTTCTGATAGGAATTTCGATTATTGGCCAAATCCCAAAGATATTCTGTGTACGGGGAAAAGTAAGCGCAAAAAAAAAGAGAAACACAAGAGAGGAGACAGGACTTATATGACCTGTCTTTCTTTTTTTTGCGCTTACTTTTCCCCGTACGATCATGAACCAACTAGCCCAGCAACAAGTTTTACTGCAGTATATTCTGTGTAACACGCATTTTTTTCTTCTTGTCAGAAATATTTTGTGTTTTGTTCTTCCTTCCTATTTATTTGGGCTTACGTCTTGAATAAACTTTAGTTGTGAGATAGCGTTCGTTCTTGTTTTCCTTGTCTTTTTGTCCACGTGAGAACTGTTCAGTATACATGTCCACCAACTCGCCCAACCTTGCGCTCTCCTAAATGCTGAAAGTCAGCAGGTCTGCTTTGATAGCCGAGCAAAACAAAAGAATCGCAGCCTTGAAAACACCCGCTGCAATCTAAAAGAAGGTGTCGCCAAGAAAAATGTCCGTTTTGAAGAAAGAATAGGGGTCCTATACCGGAGGTATCTAGACCGCAGTTGAATGCAGTTCGACCAGCTGATTGTGCCTCAGTGCTATCGTCAGGATCTGTTGCGCTTGTCGCATGGAGGTTCGTGGTCGCGGCACATATATGTTAAAAAGACTAAGGACCGCTTATTGGAAGAGTACTAGTGGCCAGGCTGTTTTCAGGACACAGAAGAGTTTGTAAGGACATGCGACACCTGTCAGCATTGGGGAAACCTGGGGACAAATCGAGAGCGCCGTTGAATTTGGTGCCTGTCATTACGGAACCATTTAGACGACTCGTAATTGATACAGTGGGGCCCACTGCCGGTAGCAACCTCCGGGTACAGACATATTCTGACTTTTCCCCGCGGCAAAGTTCTCTGAGGCAGTCCCGCTTGAACTTATATATAGTCCAGTGGATCGATAGTTAATGCACTGCGGCCCATACTTGCGCGAGTTGGTTTTCCTGCGGAAATCCAATCAGATCAGGGCACAATGCTTACTATAGCACTTTGACCATAGCCTTTCTGGAAAGATGCGGGATAAAGCTCTTGCATAGCTCCGTGCACAGTCGTATTTCGTTGAGAATCTCCACTTCATCATGAAGCGGGTGTTGAGAGCAGTGTTTTGAGCGGAAAACTGCCTAGGAGCTCCGCGCCGCATGAGGCTACAGGGTTTTCGCCAACAGAGCTTGTGTACAGTCGGACACTGCGGTATCCACTTCGCATGCTTCGAGAATCGCGGGAAGGTCGTGGCGATGACTCAGTTGTGGCGATGACCCAGTCGTGGCGGAGTACATGCTTATAGGCTACTCAAACGTTTAAAAAGGGCGCAGGAGTTGTCAGAGGAAGCAGTGACCAAAACCCTACAGAGGGCTAAAATCTATCATGATCGGACAGCCAGGGCCCGTCACTTTCAGGTGGCCAATGAGGTAATGATTTTACGTCCATCGCTGAAAAACAAACTGGATTTGCAGTGGGAGAGCCCGGCACGGGTTGTTCAAAACTGTCGGATGTTGTACACGGTGAGTCTGCCAGGAAAACTGAAAGTGCACAGCAAGTTTATCATTGTAATCTGCTTAAACCCTACAGGCAAAGGGAAACAGTGGTGTGCATGATGGTGAACGTGCCCGAAGAGCTTCCGGGACTAGGTACAGTGACTAACAGGAAAGACATCGAACAACTAATTAGTGACTTCTATAAAGCACCGCTGTCGCCTGAGCAGAAAACCTAACTGCACGAGCTCTTTCGAGAGTTTCGAGGTCAATTCTCTGATAGGCCTGGTAGACTTCCGTCTTTACTCATGACATTGAACTTACCTCCTCCGAGCCAGTACGGTCCAAGGCATACCGTGTACCACCCCGCCAGCGCGATATTATGGAGCCTGGGGTAAAGAAAATGCTAGAGCTGGATTATACCTCCCCTTTGATTTTAGTTGAGGTACCGGACAAAGACCCTCGTCCTTGTGTCGACTATCAAAAGCTAAATTCCATTATTAAGGATCAAATTTATCCAATTCTGAACATCGAGGACCGATTCGAGAATGTTAGTGGCGCTCAGTTTATTTCCACACTAGACCTTGTCAGGGGTTACTGGCAGGTTCCACTCACAGAGCAGGCTACTAGGTATGCGGCATTTATTTCACCAATGGGAACTTTCCGTCCTAAAGTTTTGAGTTTTGGTTTAAAGAACGGGCCGAATTGCTTTTCAAGCCTCATGGACAGAGGGTTTGGGGGTTCCGAGGAATTCGCTCTGCCTTATTTAGACGATGTACCGGCATTCTCCGCATCCTGGTCTGAGCATATATGACACTTGCGGGCAGTGCTAACCTGCTTGCGCGAAGCAGGCTTGACGGTCAAAGCTCCCAAGTGTTAGTTGGCACGTGCCGAAGTTGTCAACCTCGATCACGTGATTGGACAGGGTAGTTGCCGCCCAAGATACGAAACTTCCCCTAGTCGCGCACAAAGACCGATATCTGGTCGTTCTTAGGTGTCGCCGGCTACTATCAGAGATACATCCCCGCAATGGGAAGTCTAGGAAATGAGCGCGGGATTTAAATGCGCATGACGCGGGCTCCACATCCCGTCGACGCGGCAGAATACGGGGTTAAGAGAGCATATGCTCTGGCACTAGTCGATGTATCACTTACAAAATTCAGCAACAATAAACGAAACAGGAACACCAGAGGAGGCAGAAGAGGCAGCTGTAGCTCTGGCGATTGTCACTACGAATTCCAAATTCATCTTTAGCGATTCGAAAACAGTCATTTGAAATTTCGCAAAAGGTAGAATTCATCAACTAGCAGCCGAAATTTTGAAGGCTTTTGACCACTCTAAAAATGCACGTTCGATCAAACGTTTGTGGGTTCCCGCACACGCGGGTACACCCTGAAAACGAGGCAGCGCACCATTATGCCAGAGGATTCGTCGTAGGCCGGGAGGTATGTTACCCCGAGCTAAGATCGGCTCTCTAGAGAGACCCCATGTGCAAAGGAATTGCAAATTGGTATAAAAACAACAGCCCCATTTTGGAGTGGGATAGCTTCAGGAGCCACTCGGGGCGTCCATCCGTGGCCAGATGGAGGCGCTCGAAGTGGCGAAGATTTGTTCGTCTGGCCAGGAGGTCCATGGGCCAGGCTCTTGCCTTCGCCAGAGCGGCCGAGACATGGCAGCCTTCGGCTAGGCCCAGGCACATCCGCATGGCAGCTCTCTGGCACCTCTCGATGACAAGTTGCTGCCGGTTGGTGAGGTGAACCAAGGGGAACGCATAGTGGTACTGCGCATCGGAGGCGCAACATTCGTGGGGTGATGCCACTGCCGCAGGCGAGGAGCTTCCAGACGGCTCCCTTGACGCGCTTGGCCTGGCGGCATGATGGACAGCAGGCCACAAGGTCCCGGTCGATCTGGAGGTCAAGGTAGCGAACGAGCCTGCTCCAGCGATATTCAGTACCTGAAATAGAAAAGGTACTCTTGCCTGGCCCCTGGTCGCGTGTTGTGCAGCATGGCCCCGATCTTGGATGGTGAGACCAAGCCCCACCCGGTCCAGCTAGCAGCTCACTCTGTCGATGGCCCGCTGACTGATCTTGGTAGTCTAGGGGCGCTGCGGTTGTAGCCCGCTGCACCAGATGACAATGTGGACGCGGTACCTCAGGCTATCAGGAAGACAGCTGGGATTTGCGCCAAGACCAGGTTTAAGAGCATGGGGTTCAGTACACTGCCATAGGGGACACCCTGTATGAGCCACCTGGGTGCACTGGTGGTGCTGCCAGCACAAACTAGGGATTACCTGTCCCACAGGAAGCCCTGGATATATTTCTGGAGGCTGGCAAGAGGCCTAAGGAGTCTAAAGCCTCCAGGATGGCCGCGTGCAGCACGCTGCCAAGTGCTTCACGAACGTCTAGGGGCGCGTGGTGAATCACGTGCTTGCGGGTTTTGGCCTCCTCCAAGGATGTCACAGCATACATGATGGCGTCCGCTGTGCATCTGTGACGAACCCGGACTTTTGGGCCGGAAGGAACTCTGAGCTTTGCTACCTATGAAATCCGCTCCGGGACAATGTACTCCATGATCTTTCCTGGAGCAGATGTGAGCGCCACCAACCGGTAATACTTCAGCCGGGAAGGGGGCTTCCCGGACTTGAGAACGGGAACGATGATGACCCCTCTCTAAGTCTCCGGGAGATCAGAAGTCCTAATACCATTGCCCATCTTGAGAAGGTTGTCCCACAATCTGCGGTAGCCGATACCATCCAGACTCGGGGCGCTGCAGCATCCACGGCTCTCTGTATGGAGGCTGCGAACTTCTCCCTGTTGAGGGGTGTTGATCAAGGGGCCTTGATATTGTCTGCATGTCACTGCAGAGCTATGGCCTGGTGCCACCAGCGGTGTGGAAGTCGAGAGGTCCTCGGGGAAGAAGGCGCCCACCAGCTGCTGGTAGGAGGTTTCCTGGGCGACAGCAATGGCCAAGTAGGGAGTCTTCTGGATGCTGTCCAGAAGGGGGAGTAGAAGCGGCGCCAAGCTCTATCATGGCTTTTGGCTTTTGGAGGAGGGCGAGGTAAGGAACCGGCTGGTTGGCTGGAACCTCGCAGATGATACAGCTTCTGCACAGCGCGCAACATGTGCGTAGATGTCCTCCTGAAATTCCTCAATAGATCTCGGAATCGGTCCCAGTGAACTACAGTGCACTTCATCAATGCGCTAACCCAGCTTGAGAAATGGCCTAAACCCCGCGCATCCATCAATGTGTGCCATTCATAAACAAATAGAGTTGATGCGATGGTTAAATTGAAGCCTGAACGGACTCCGCCCCGCCGGAAAAATTAAAGGGGTTCAATGCTGTTGAACTGAATGAGGAGTGAAAGCTTTGGCTGTGGGTGACCGAGCGTTGCATCGACCACAGCCAGCGTTCCGTTGAGCGCATCAAGGTTGTGGGAATTGTGTTCGCGGAGCGACGCGACACATGCAGCCGCTGCTGTTTTGCTAGCTAAAGATCCCCTGTGTGGTCATTGCGGGACGGAGGGTTGCTAACCCTCCTGCTAACCCCTCCCGAAGGGAGCTTTGCCGAGAACTGTGACCATAACATTCGTTCCGTTCTTCCCATGTCGGTCTCGCGTCCCGATTGCGCCACCTCCTGGTGACGTAATGGGCTCGACGAGAGGCTAGCGAGGCCGCGCGCGAGGGAAGCGACCGGGGAGACCGCCATCGACTCGGGCAGGAGCAGGTGCGTACGTTTTTCCTTCCGGGTTCCTCGGCTTCGGCCGGGGCGCTGCGGTTTGTGAACGCGCGCGCACCTTCTATGCTTACTTGAGACCAGCAGGACCGAAAGGATTCCGGCATTCGCCTGTGCAGCAACGACGCTTCTGAGTAGTCGGGGAGGCTTGGTTTGGCACAGTTCTCTGTCACCGCCGGCCAGTGCCGTTGGCGGCGCGCTTTGAGCCATCGATGTAGAGTGCTCGATGCACGCGCCCTCGACGTGCGACCTCCCTCGTCGTGTGTTGCACGCGCTTTGACCCTCTGGTTAGCCGTGCAGCCTGCGAGCGCCCTTAGCTCCACCACGGACGTGTGAGTGGCCTTTGCATCGTGCGCGCGGCGCCGTGGCCCCGCTCTCGGGTGCTGCAGCTGGGCTGCGAGTTTGTACTGAGGTCTGGGGGATTGTAATACAGCTTTCTGTGCGTTAAACATTTGTGCTTATAACCTGTGCTCTTGCTTCCTTCAGAGCGGAAGCGCAGGCGCACAGTGCATGATGTCTGTGCCCTCGGCTTCTCTGGCCCGAACCCGTGGTGTGTGGGTAAGGTGGCCGCTTACCATCTAACCGCAGCACACATCTGAAAAGCAGTCCCACAAGGTTCACCGGCATTCCGTGCTGAACCCAGTTTCATACCTACTATATGAACATGCCTGCATGGCTAGGGTATAACCACGCGTATTCAAATGTCATGGCAGGCTGACTTTAATATCAACCTCCCACATCAAAGAAGAGGCCCGAATTAACGAAATGGGTTGCTATGCAACGGAATGCTCTTTCAGGCACCGGCGAAATAATCAAGGGTAGCGTAGTGTACCTTTCGCTGCAAAATATGGTTCACATTAAAGCTCCGCCTTTAAGGGTATGACGCGATAGCGTAGGCTACCAGCCCACATATAAACCTCCGTTCTAACTAAGCAATATGAACGTGCCTGCGTGGCATAGGGGTAACGTGAATTTAAATCTCATGGCAGGCTGATTCTAATGTCAACCTCCCACATGAAAGGGATGCCCGAGTTGGCGCTCTTTCAAGCACCAGCATAGCGTAGCGTATTTACTGTATTATAAGGTATATTATAAGGTATTTACTAAGGTAATCGCTAATAGAATCCGGACAACATTAGACTGCGATCAAGCAAAGGATCAAGCAGGTTTTCGGAAACGGTACTCTACTATCGATCATATCCATACCATCAATCAGGTGATAGAAAAATGCTCAGGGTATAGCCAGCCCTTATGCATAGCATTCATTGATTACGAAAAAGCATTTGACTCAGTTGAAACATCGGCGGTGATGGAGGCATTGCGAAACCAAGGGGGTAGACGAGCCGTACGTGAAAGTGCTGGAATATATAGGTATATAGTGGCTGCACAGCAACCGTAGTTCTGCATAAAGAAAGTAACAAAATTCCCATAAAGAAAGGTGTTAGGCAAGAGACACAATCTCCCCAGTACTATTTACAGCTTGCTTAGAGGAAGTGTTCAGAGACTTGGAATGGGAGCAATTAGGGATAAGGGTAGATGGAGAATACCTCAGTAATCTGCAATTTGCTGATGACATTGCCTTGCCAAGCAACTCGGGGGGTAAACTGCAAATAATGATTGATGACCTAGACAGGAAAAGTAGAAAGGTAGGCTTGAAAATCAATATGCAGAAGACTAAGGTAATGTTCAACAGCCTCGGGAAGGAACAGCAGTTTACATTCGGTAGCGAAATACTGGAAGTAGTAGGCGAATATGTCTACTTAGGACAGGTAGTAACCGCAGATCCGGACCATGAAAAGGAAATAACAAGAAGAATAAGATTGGGATGGAGCGCATTTGGCAAGCACTCGCAGATTATGACTAGCAGCTTACCGGTATCGCTCAAGAGGAAAGCATACAACAGTTGCATCTTGCGTGTACTCACCAGAAAGTTAGGTGGGCGGATGAGGTTAAGAAGTTCGCGGGGGTCAAGTGGATGCAGCTAGCAGCACATAACCGGGTTAAGTGGAGAAATATGGGAGAGGCCTTCGCCCTGCAGTGGGTATAGTCAGGCTGATGATGATGATAGCGTAGCGTAGCTTTTGCTACAAAACGTGGGAACCCCGGTGTTCAAAACATGAAGCCCTGTACCGTGAAGGGACGCGACGGCCACGCCTGTACGCCTTACGGGATCCCCAATGCGGATGAGCCGCCTTGAAGTCCCTGCAGAGCAGACAGTCGCCACCGATGAGACGAGCTGTGGCAGGGATCTGACGTCCCGCGGGGTTGCGAGGCGCACGTAAACACTTGCGACAGCTGTGTCAACTCGACCTAGCCGAACCTGAACACAGAGAGACACCATGGGGGCCACGACCACGTCACTCACCGAAATCTCCACCGGAGGAACGTGTTGCGGACACAGATGGCCAGCCGGGTGAATGAGGGTCATCCAAGCAAAGATCGGCTGTGCAGGAGGACCTTTTACAAGACTTTCTGCTCCAGTAGTTCAGGTAGCCTGAGATTCTGAGGCGGCCTGGGCAGCAGTGGACCTCCTGGAGCGCTAAGACGTCGTAGCGGCCGAACTGCAGGTGGTCTATCACCAGCTCCGCATGCTCAGAGCGGAGCACTCTGCAGTTCCACAGGAGAACTCGTGGACGGGGGTCTCTCATCGGCGGTCAGCCATGATGGGGGTGGATGCTGCAGATGGGCCTGACTCGACCTGGCTGACTGCTGGAGGATGGCCGCTGGGAGGAGGGACGCCATTGCTCATAGAGTCGCTTCCAGGTTTGTGGAGAGCTACTCTAGGCGGATGCCGAGGGCCGCAGGGGACAACCGGTTGATGTCCATCGGGACCCTGCTGGCTAGGATGGTGCGGCCGGTTACCGGTGTGGGCACACTGAACCTGGTGGGGACTGTTGCGGAAGTTCCACCGGGATCTGGGCGTAGGAGGTACAGCCCGGTTTCAGATTGGACCTGATGACCCTCCTGGAGATGGGTTCCTGGGACGCGGCTACAGTTGCTTCTAGGTGTCTTTCCTCCTGCAAGCGAGGACACCTGGCGGTGTCAACTGGTGAAGGTCCCCACAATTGCTGCCGCGCAGCCCCACAACCTTGCTGGACTCGGTGGGGTGAGGCCGTTGCAGCTTCTGCAGCGTGGAGCCCTGAGGCAGCAGGCAGTCACGTGATCCAAGCGGCCAAACCTCTATCACTGGATCGAGCGAGCAAGGGCAGGTCAAACGGGGAGCTAGACCAAGCTTGCGGATTGCCATTCAGGAGTGCGGCTGAGGCGCTCCGAAGCGGACCCAGATAGCAGAACCCCGGTCCCGCAGGATTGCCATGACTCGGACAGGAACCTCCAGAGCCGTGGAGAGCTCGTCAGGGTAGTCCATGTCGGCAGGGAGTCAGTGGATGAACCCAAACGATGTACCCCCGTCCGCTGTAGGCCGGGCGCGTACTTGAGGCTTTCCGCATCTATAGAGGGTCGACCGGGTCTCGGGGTGGTGATGTCGACGGCGATGATATAGCGCAAGGGGTTGACCCTTACCTCCACAACTCCGGGTGTAGAAGAGAACCCTGCCAAGGTCTATGACCCTGCCGCTAGGTGAGCTTGAGATTGATTGCCCCGGGAGCGTGGGCGGAACAGGACAGTACCGAGCAAGTTCGGCTGTTCCGGTGGGAGGGTGGGTCAGCACAGGCTCCGCCAATGGTTACAATGCTGCTGGAGCGTCCAGCCCTGTTGATCGGACAGGGCCAATTGTCCATGGGTAATTGTTTTTGTAATTCGCGGGCTTTCTTTGACGCTCGGAAAAAAAGATACTCGTGAGTCTTTCTTTAAGCAAATAAATGGAAAAGGGGTTTCTGAAGATGCTCTCCAACTATTCAAATCACATTTATTGCCTAATGTCAATATTAGGTAAATTAGAAAAAATAACCTAAATAACTACGAAACAAAAAAAAAGTGGGGGGGGGGGGGGGGGGCTGTGGTGCGGAATACGGCTGGTAGCTGCATGCAAGTGATTTCCCTGGACTATCTCAAATATTTAATTTTTTATCCCTTGGTCCACGTTAGCTGGGAAAACCTGCGGATGAGCTACACACGCGCTCACATGCATCAGTTTTGTAGTGGCAGAAAAGAAATAACTAAGACTGAGAGCATTTTCTAAAGGGCGCGTAAACGTTGACGTTTATAATTAAGCTGTGAAATTATACAAGATGTTGCTTAGGTTATGAACAGACAATGTTTCGTCAATCTAGTTTGACATAAAGTTCGTAATTGGTACAAAAGCGGCCGGAAAAATAACGCTCTGCTTTAGCGCTCCATCCGCTGCGCTGCTTAGGCCACCGCAACATATATCTCACTGCTAGGGAAGTCTGGGTTGAACAGCCTGCCCGTCCCTCCTTTTATCCTTTCCGCACTGCTAGAGAAATAAATAAAAAAAAGAATAATGCGTGCGTGCTGCTGTGTGCTTTGGTCGCAGGACGGCTGAAGGCAGGCCGTCACTTTTGAACGCACTCCGACGGCTAGCCTGCCAGCGCTTCCTTTCATCCTTCCCGCGCATTGTACTTGATAGGCCTTGGCCTTGCCATGACCTTTCAGCCATTTCATTCTCTCTCTCTCTCTCTCTCTCAATAAAATAATAATAATAATAATAAAAAAACTGACGTGGTCACGATCTCTCGATCCTCATCAGTGGCAGCGTGCCAGCTGAAGTTCTAGTAATGTTGAGCTAAAGTTGCTAAAGTCTCTAGGTCGGTATCTATAGGGCTTCAATGCCAGTGAGGAAGGGAAAAAAATGCTATCCAATTTGATATATTTCAAGTTTACGTAAACTTTATGACACGCTCACGTTTTGCTCAGATAAAAATTAGGCCGAGGCTAGAGCCACGCCCGTGGCACTAGCAGGCTGCTGCTGCCACGCATAAAATACGTCACACTACGTCATCATAAACTAAGCAAAGAAAAAAATGTGCATGACAGCAAGTAAAACCTTTATAATTCTTATTTAAAACTTAAATTGTTGGTAAAGAAATGATTAATGTCCAGTTTCTTAATAATTTTTACTTATGTAGTGATCGGTAGCGTCGGCGTTTGGCGGTTTGGCGCGTTGGTCGCGCTGGCGAGCGCCAGGAGTGCCAGGAGTGGAGGAGCGTGTGGGTGGGCGCTGCTTTAGGTCTGCTTAAAGGCCCGTTCATGCCCATCTACTACATCTACCTTGGTCAGCATTGCGCGCAGAATGACGGAGTTTGGACGCGCTTGATTGTGACATGCAGCTGCAGAGGAAGTTTTTTTTCTAGCTTCGTTCTGGGCTTCGGGTTCGGCTGTGCATTGTGCACTTCACTCGACGCAAGGAAATTCGTCTCCCCGTGGGCTGCTTATCTCGTTGTCTTCGTATTCCGCCTTCAAATACGAAAGAACTGCAGTTGCTGCAGTGTTCTATTCCATAGCTCTCAGGCGGTACGTTAAGGCACTGCAGTTATCTCCGAAATCGTTCTGCGGCCAGCTAGGCTACTCGTCCGCAATCAATTCAGTGCTAGAATTTCGTGAAAAACAATTTGATAGAATCGCCTGTCAAAAAGGAACTGCAGTCAGGAACAGCTGGTGAATATTTGAGGTTGCTTTTGGTACTTACATAAAACTACATGTATGAGCGCGAATTGGGTTTGCATTGTGGCTCAGCAGTGTGGCTGATCAAGCTATGTTGGTAGGTCAGCAAAAACGGGACATAATGCAGACTCTTGTTTTTGGAAGGTGCACTTGTACTCTGCAGTATATGCCTTGTATCTGAAATAACTCAGCCCTTCTTGCGGAGCCTCTCCGCCCATATTTCAATAAAGTTGCCATCTTTTAGATATTTGTCAAGTCAGTGCAGTGCAGTCTTTTGGCTTGTTCTTGTGTGAAAAAAAAAAAAAAAAAAAATGATTTCCATGGAAATCAGTTTCTAAACACGCTTTTGGAACAGACTCGAAGCTCCAATTTGATTAAATTGAACATTCCAGTTGGGCAGTTCAGCTAAGGCTTCCAATCTTAATGCTTATTCTGCCGGCACTGACCTGAAATGGCAGCTCCAAGCAGGCGACAGGCAAGCATGCATATGACACATAAACCATACGAACCTACATATATACCGGAAGAGTTGACACAATCTTTTCTTTTTGGGACCTCGCACATTGGACCCTACTTAGTAGCAGATCTTCAGGGATCAAAGTTACTTCGTTTAATCAACTGCTGTGGTCGTAGAAATTATGCAAACTACACAGCAGTTTAAGTTGCAACATTTGTTTATTGAATGTTCAACAGGGCCTTCTAATTGGATGTTCCAATGTGATTGCCAATCAGAAGTAGAAAAACCATTTGAGCTACATGATTACATTCACAAGTCCAGCTGGCATGTCTTATTTAATCTACTTCATTCCTAATAGACATAATGGTATCTTTTTTTTTTGTCTGGGTTAAATTGGCACCATACTTGGCAAAATTACTGTTCAAAAGCAGTTTAATTACATTACCAATTACTTGCAAGCAGTGTTAAAAATGTAATGAAATTACTAATTACTGCTCCCAAAAAGTAGTAACATTACAATTACCTCTGCAGAGCAAATTCCTTCTCATTTACTGTCTGGATTTCATCCGTATAGAAACTAAGTAAAGCTTGTGAACAAAACTTTTCCCCAGACACTAGAGCACATTCTTTCATCTTACCGCCAAATTCTATCCAGTGAAACTATTCCCTCTCCTTTTCCTACATAACAGGCTATTAAAAATATGACAATGGCAACAAAACAACAAAAACAGAATCATGGTCAAACACTCGCCACATTCATTGCACTCAAAGAAGTAATAAGAGGCAAACTCGGTGCCTTGCTCTCGCGGCGAGCTGCTTCCACCGTTCTAAGCCACTGAATGATATGATTTATAGATTCCATGTTCGCGGGACCATGGCAGCTTGCGCTGGGTAATTTTCACACCATGGACATTTCCGCCTGTCTCTTCCCCCCCCCCCCCCCCCCAACTCCTTTTTCGCCCATGATGACAAGTGTAACAAAGCGCCACTGTGCCTATAGCTGATGCAACAGTGAGTGTTACTGCGCACTTTCAACTAGTTTTGACCTTCAACCATTTTGCACCGCTGTCGCTTCGATGGACCCTCGACGCCTTACATGTACCTGCTTAGAGAATGGTTGTGACCCTTGGACACACAGTTCTACTCAATTCTGTATTTTTTTGTTCATCCATCACTGTGGGACAGGCTTGCCGCATATGTCATTACTGCTTTCTTAGCATCGTACCGGGAGTGCATGATATGATGTATAGAAACAGCAGTTATTCACTTTAGCAAAAGTAATTTTGAAATGAATGAATTACTTTCAGTGCTTAAAGTCTGGCTCTGTCAGAGAGGGTACTCTAGAAATTCGAGCATATTATATACGATCATATTATATACGAAGGAGGTTTTCGTGATCATTTTATGACATGCACCCGAAAAAATGAATCCCTGTGCTCTGCAAGCATGATCGACAAACAATATGTGACATAAAGCAGCTTATAGTGAAACAACAAAGCGTTAGCACTTGTAACATATGTAATATTGTTTCCTGAAACCACTATCTTGTAGCACAGTTCACATCGAGAACTGAATTTCTGACTGTCTGGTTGCGAAGAAAACTTTATAAGAGTAAAGAAGTTTAAATAGAAATTTTGCAAATAAATGTATTTGAGTAAACTTTATAGGAGCAGCGAGAGTGCTATGTTCTTTAAAACACTTTACACAGGAAGCACAATCTTAATCGCACTTTAAATGTAAAATCAACTAGGTAGGAAAAATATATTCTATAATTTTTACACTTCAAGTGAACCCATTGACAATTAGCAAGAAATATTGTAAGAACTACCAGCTTGGTCTGTTTGACTGGTGACGAGTACAACATCTGAATAATATTGTGTAAGCATATTGACAATTTGCTCAGCCAGCACCTAAAACACAGTGTGCACTGAACCAGCAAAATCGAAGAGATGGTATGTGTGTAGAATAACTTAACTAGTTCCAGCCTCTGTGTAGAGGGACTGACCTTTGTTTTCTTCATTGCAGATTTTAGAAATTCTGATTCTTACTAAAACAAAGCAATAATTCTTAAAACAACTTGCTGCAAAATTTTCTAACAATCATAAGCATTCTCTGATTGCCACTGAGAAGAATAAAAGGTTGCACCTGCTTCATATTCGTGCAGTGCTGGACACCCAATATATTCAAGTCTCAGACCTCTCGTAAAAACTGGTGAGGGTTCTTGGACGCCGCAACACCCCCCTGACTTTAAGCTCTGCTTGTGATAATCTTTTGATGTGTCTAAAATAATAATGTGGACTATTGTGAGTTGCACATTTATTGTAATGCTAGTGTAGTGCATCTGACAAGTATATTCCCACTGAAATCAGCACTAGCAGGTAATCTATATGTCTCAAAAGGCAAGCATGATACCTTGCTTGTGACCACTGATAAGATAGAAACTTGGAGGATGACAAAAAGACTTGAAATTGAATGTTGGAAAATTACCAGTGCACACAGGACAGGGACAAGGAAGAGAACACCACAAGCAAAGGTAGGAAGAGAGCCTAGTGGATTAGTGAACAAGCGGGAAGTCAAAGGCAAGGTATTCAGCAGTTAGTTGTAAAGGAATGAATTCTAGGAAAATATATATTACCAAGGGGACCCAGATAGCCAGGTGGGCTTAGGAAGTAGACAGCCTGTAGGGATAAAGCATAGTTTACATTGGAGAGGGTTAGTTGGAGAGAAACTAGAGGCCTTTATCCTGTATAGTGAATGTGGTTATGCTAATGATATGTAACTTGAAACTTGCATGCCCTGGAGAGGCATGCTGTGTTGTACATTTTCATTGCCTAAAAGAAACTCTGAGATATTTAGTGTTTTAAAACATCTGCATTGTAGTCATATTAATACACGCTGTTTCACAGGCAGCTGAATTTGACATACATTTAAGATGGCGGACATATCAAGCACATTGATTTGAGCGTACTAAAATTGCTCTTAGTAATAGGTTTGAGTCGGTTTATGAGCTTTAACATCCCAGAGGGACTCGGGCTATGCCACATGCTGTAGTGGAGGGCTTTGTAAATTTTTACCACCTGTGCACTGACATCGCAGAGCACATGGGCACCTTGCTTTTCTTGCTGCCAAAAAGCAGTTTCCACAGCCATGATTCGATCCCATATTCTTGGATAGAGCAGTCGAGCGCCCAGTCACTGAGCTGTTGAGGTGCTATTTAAATACTTATACTTACCATGTGGATTGAACTATATATAGACATACGCACATCAAATGAAAAAAAGCAAAGTCATATATGGGAGGCAAGATGGAATTGCAGTTTCACTTCACTGTGCCATGCATGTTCTAGAGCGTACAGTTTTACTGATTCTGACAGAATGTATATGATAATATCGATAGTACTAATTGGTAACTTGCATTTAGAAACACTGAGCTTTGTTCACCACTTGATGCAGCATATAATTATGTCCAGTGCAGGAGGGTTCTTGCATCAAGCTTTCTGTGTCAGGTAGTGGCTGCTTGGCACAGCCAGGCAGCTACAGGTCAACTGCCAGAATGTGTTGATGTGAAGCAATTTGAGAACAAATTATTTGTTCCATATGACAAGAAATGAAGCTCACTAATTTAGCAGATTGAACAGTTTTGTTTTGCATGAGAGGATGACAGCACACAAAAATGGATAGTGGCACATATGGCAACAAACAACGATATGCTTGGTGAGCACTCATTTGTTTGGTCATTCCTTCAAGGAAAGGAATGATGAATTGTGTCTTCGTCATTTCTGAGCCGTTCATTCCTGTCTTCCAAGGTTTCAGTAATCTTTAAGGGAGGAGATAAGAATGAAATATATAACTGCCGACCAATTTTCATTCGACCGTTTTTGTTTTTTTTCAAAAGCTCTAGAGAAAGTTATAGTTAAAAAAACTGAGAACTCTTCGATAAACACTCTTTACTATTAATGACAATCAGTTCGGCTTTTGCAAACGATGGTCCACTGAATCTGCTCAGCTGCTGCAAAATGAAATTATTTTACAGGGTTTTGAATGTAAGAACACAACGCTAGGCATGTTTGTAGACTTTGGTAAAATGCATGAACTCCTCAGTCATAACATATTACTTCATAAACTTAAAAGGTATGGCATCCGCGGCTCTCTTCTTAATCTGTTTCTCTCATATAGTCGGCGTAAACAGGCTGTCTGTACTGATGGTAACCTGTCTGGTTTAAAAACTATACAATGTGGAGCTTCCCAGGGTAGCCCTCTGGGTCCGTTTCTTTTTAGTGCTTATATTAATGATATGGTTATATAAACTTGCTTTCAATGTTCTGTAAGCTGATGATACAAGCTTTTTCTTACTGACTCATCCACAGGTAACCTATTAAAAAGAGGGAACATTGTTCTTCAGTCATTAAACAGATGGTTAATATCAAATGAACTTGTTAATTGTCGATAGTAAGAAATTTAAAACAGTTTTCTTTTGACCTTTAAACTTTAAAGGAACTTTATCAGCACTCATTTTACTTACCTTAAAACTTAATAATACAATAGAAATTATCGACAGCTTTAAATCATTTGCTGTTATTTTTGATGCACATATATTGAAAGGAACAGAACAGATTACATATATTGCAAAGAGAGTGTCACAGTCTGTTGGCATCCTTTGCAGGTGTCACTGAGAATTTTCTCCAAATCTAAAGTTGATAATCTACAACACAATATTTCAATCTTATCTTAACTATTGCCATTTGGTCTGGACCATCACATAAAGCACTAACATTAATAAGGTACTAATGCTTCAAAAGAAAGTAATTAGATTAATAGCCGGGGACAGTTATACAGCTCATACAGCACATTTTTTTTTCCTTAAATATGAGATTATTTGTATTCAAATACCGGCTAGTATATTATCTGAGGTTCTATTCTTCCACAGCAGCTGCTTTTCTTATGTCCCTGGCGGAAATTTCCATGGCGTGAACAGTACCAATTGTGCAAGCTGTTGTGGCCAAGTGGAAAATATATAATGCTCATTTATTCATTTTATGGTTAAGATATGAAGCAGTAATCTACGAGTTTGCGTACTGCAATTACTTCATTTATATTTGCAGCCGAAAATGAAGCTAGCTTCCAGTAGAGCACTGGGAAAATATACTATTTAAAATATTAATGGGACTGGTATATTTCAAGCAATTTAAGATAAACAGGCCTAGCTCTTGCTTTCTAATTTCACCTTGAAATAAAAAAAAATTCGCATCCGACCCGACCAAATGACCAATTGAACTGAAATGATAACAGTAACCTCGCTGTAGCAAACTCGGAGTTAATTGTAAAACTCAAGTCCCAATTCATGTTCAGTAGACGACTGTAAATATTTGAACTTTTATAGTAAAGACATTTTTGACAAGAATCGGTTATATATAGTATCTGGCAGCGGCGACGTACTTCCCATGAAATGACATCGCCGCACGCGCGATACAGAATCGCGAGGCAAAGTTTTCTTAAACTGGCTTTACCACTAGACTTTCAGCTGTGCTAAGAAGCTAACTTTACGTAGGCCTCGGAGCTGTGAGGGAAAGCATGCGGTGTGTAGGAAAAAAACAAAACAAAGAAAACAAAGGAATGTGGAAAGAAGGTGGCGCGGTTCATTCGGAGAGCAAAAGGGCAGCGAGAAGTACGGAAGGAACGAAACGGCCTGACGTTCACAACAATTATTGTGCAGTGCGAGGCATGCGGTGGCAAGAATTAGTGCATGAATGCGGAATGCCTTTGCTTCACTTGGCTGTCGCGTGCATTTCTCGTTGATTGCCTCTTCGATGACAAACAGCGGAAAGTGATGCTGTGTTCTTGCAAGGCTTTGGTTTTCACATGAAATCAAACTCAGTTGTATTCGATTGTTGTGTATGCATGCTTGAGGTATGCTTCCACGAGATGTAAAAAAAAATCTTATAGCCGAAAAAAAAAAAGAAAGAAAATTGCGCATAAAGATTTGAGAGAGATGGAAGGTATTTTAGAGTGTTTTATTTTTATAAAGCAGCAACACATATATATTTATTAAGCCATTTATAATAGACAGCACATCTGCGCCATATATATCATCACAATTATACTGATTTAGTAAAGACCCTTATATAGTCAATATAAAGTCATGATCGGACCAGCAATATATATTGCTGGTCCGATCGTGACTTTACTATTAAAGGGTTCATTCAACCTGAATCAGTGCTTTCAAGCATTATATGACCTCTTAGCTCCCATTTTGCAGCCAGGTCAAGAAAGAAAGTCATTGTCCCATGTTCCCTATAGAATACTATGCCTCCAAGATATATATTTTTGATTCGCACCATCTTTCAGACCTGGTATATCTCTTTTTGACCCCTATAGAACTTTGCCATGTCATATTCTGTTCCCACCTTAACTATTGCACGCTGATATATGGGGGGCAACTACTAATAATAGACACCAAGTACACTTCTGCGTCTAGAAAAGAAAGTTATTTCCCAGGGAGCACCAAAATATTGGAGCTATGTAACATTTTTGTTTCATTTGAACATTATTTTGATGTTATCAGTGTCTTTATTTGAAATATTTTAGCAATAGGGGACATATTAGGCTGGTATAATGTGTTGATAAACATTTAATTAATATAAATCTAACTTGTATGCAACATAAATGTAACATTCGTGAAAGTGTAGAGTAACCTTGCCGAGCATGTAGGCCCGCTCACGATGGTACACAGCTTGCGCGCTTTGCAAAGACCACAATACAGCACAACTACATATAACAGCACAACTTCTACACTCACCTCTGAACAAGTCATTTAGAGTCATGCTTTTATATCCATAGCCGATGGGTGTGCAAGGAGTCATAGTGACGAATGAATAATAATCAAAACTCTCTAACAAAATATTAGGGCTGCTTTCATTCTACGGCAGGCATAATTTCAAAGCTCTAGTTGAAAAGAAATATGTTATTGAAAAAACATGGTTACTGGAAGAAAAAGGCCAAAAGTGCTGGGACTTAGTGTTCAAAATGTATATTCTATGTTGCTTTATATATTTATGATCCAAATATTATTTAATATTTAGCAGACAATATTAGAATAACATTTGTTTGTAACATTAAAGTAATGTTTGCAATATGCAACATAAAACATTATATAACATTATTATAATATTTGGCAGTTATTAATAATATAATGTTTCTTTTGAATGTTACAACTATGTGACAGAACGTTAGGCAACCTTCAGGCAAGTTAACAATTTCGTAACATCATTCTAATGTTTGGTGCTACGTAGTTGCATAAACAATGTATTGTATTTACATCCTTCAACAGAGGTTATCATGCATTCAGCATCAAACTGTAAATATCATTACAATCTTTTTTATCAATTCGACTTTGCTTATGAAAAATGTCAATTTTTAATGACCCAATCAGGGGAAGCACTATGTTTCAATATTTTTAACATGTGCCTATGAAAAAGGGATGATACATTACCAAACTAATTACCTTCTTCACTCTTTACTATCTTTCCAATCCCTGTCATATGACAGTCACACATAAAGTTTTGTGTTCAATATGTTTCTAGAGTGACCTGTTTTTCTATTTTATTGTGCAATATGATACCTAATTCATTCAACCTAAAAATGGGACTTTTTTGTGCATTTTTCTATATTATTGTACATATAGTAATGTTGCATATTGTCAGTACTTTGGTTCATTTTTCATTTATATGCATGCAAAGCTGAATGTCTTTGCTAGAAACTTCTTTGAACAATTCTGTTGCTTCCTTGACCTCGTCCTTAAGCTGTCTCTACAGCTTTCTGTCAGAGAGTCTGTAAATGAAATGTTGAGCATAAACATGAATTGCTTTCAATTGATTTGAATTGCCTAGTGAAAAAATAATAAAAAAGAGCCCCATTTACAGCTGGACTGTTGAACTGAAGATCACTTCTTTCCAGCTGGAAACCATATATATTTCTTCCAGAATGACATATTTTTCGAGCTGAATTATATATTGCACTGGAAAACCTGTTGATCAGGAATGTTTTTACTTCCTGATGGAAAATTGACATTTCCAGTCAAACAGCTAGAAAATTTGCAGCTAGAGTGCAACAACAGTCATAGTGACATATGAACTGCACAACACTAAACAACATGCAACTCGATGCATCGTCCATATGGATACCATATGCATAGAGCCAAGCATACAACATACCATGCCATCTTTAAGAGCCTTTACTTGTGATGTTAAACGTATGTCATCAGACCAGGTGGTTCATATAAGATTTGGTGAAAATGAGTACAGAAGCCTTCTCCTTGATTGTTCATGTAAACGGAAAAAAGAGGGGTGGTATAGTAAGCAAACCTTTATAACAAAATTATATATA
Organism: Amblyomma maculatum; assembly: GCF_055883805.1. Taxonomy (NCBI): domain Eukaryota; kingdom Metazoa; phylum Arthropoda; class Arachnida; order Ixodida; family Ixodidae; genus Amblyomma; species Amblyomma maculatum. Next base: position 6,154,058 of record NC_139348.1, read on the forward strand.
TATTTGTGCATGCACTCTGTTTCAGGCAGAATTTAAGAGATTTAGGTGCAAATTATACTTTTATTTAAAAATGTATTTGCGGTAATAAAGAAAGCGGCAAAATTCTGCAACCTGTACTGCTTGAAGTATATTTTTATTATGTTGTTTTATAGTTATTATTGAAACCGTATAATGTGGAGTACACTATATATCAAAGCAATTTTTCTTTGTAATGTTAAATTCATGTTTATAATACAGCATAACAATATTATTTGTCAACTTATAACAGCATATTATAACATTGAAAAGACCAGCTATTACTTATGTAACACAAGCATTAATACAACTGACATACCAGTTTTGTTATTCTAATGTTGCTACCTATAGTTGAAGAATTCTTTGACAATTTTAGCAGATTGATGCGCTCCACTGCTGATTTGCTTCTTGTTCATTGTTTGACATAGATGAAGCATGTGTGTATGAGCGGAGGTCTTGTCATCACCTTTGCATGCGGTTCACTAATCGGGCAAGCACTTTACATTAAAATAACCAATATGTGCAGCAATCTCGTCCTTTGCACTAAATTGCAGAATATAGTCACAAAATTTCCAGTTAGGAATTTTCACTGTTGATCGTTTTTATCATATATCACATTAACCGATCACTACCACTGCTTTGCCGGATTTTGCACACGTAATATACATGCAGCACGACAGCCAGTGAAGAGGATATATCAAGCACATAAAAAAAAAAAAAAATCATAAGGGGTGGGCTTTACAGTAACATAAGTCGACATGCAGAGAAGCCCCCTGTTTGTCCGTTTGCATACTGAAAACATCCCGACATCATTCTGCAGTTTTTTTTTTTCTTAAAAAAAAAAAGTGTATCTGGGAAATCAAATTGGAACGAGGCAGTAAGTAAATATTTTCCAGTGCTGAATGGGGCAGATGTGCCGGGTGTGGTTCAACCAGCATGAATTAACGAAAGATTTTAGCTCTTTATTATTATTTTGCATAATAACCACGGCTCATTTCGTGATATATTCCACAAGCTATTATGCCCAAGCATCCTGTTCTTCCTGTAGTATATGTGTCACTGTGTGTATGTGCTCTAATGATTCGGCGCGCACGTATATATACGCCGCACGTATATACGTGCGGCAGTGCGCGCGGTGTACGTATACGTACACCGCGCGCACTGCCGCGACCCTCCGTAGTAATACAGCGCGTTGCACAATTAGAGGCGCGATGTAGAATGCTTCTCCCAGCTAAACTGTGGAATCCTCGCAGTTAAAATTTTGCACAAAAAGGGCATTTTGTCGCTAGTATTTTTTAATATGAAATTTGTTTGGGGTGCTTGCCTGATTCGATTAAAAGAAGTCAGTTGTTCCCATCTTATGCGGCGGCAATGACCGCTGCCCCAGCAATGGTACTGGTGGCGCCACCTCATGCTGCTACAACAACTCTGTAGCAGGAAAAGAGGGGGCGAACGTTTCTGGCAGAAGGTTTGAGTTGTTGTAAGCAGCATGAGGTAGCGCCACCAGTGCCATCGCTGGGGTAGCGGCTCGTCTGCCGTCGTCGCCGCCGCTTAAAATGAGAACATCTGACTTCTTTTGATCGAATCAGGCATGTACCCCAAACAGATTTGGTATTAAAATATACTAGCAACAAAATACCATTTCTGTGCAAAATTTGAACTGCAAGGATGCCGCGGTTTGGCTGGGAGAGGTACATTGCGCCTCTAATTGTGCAACACGCTAAACTTGCGAGCGGGCTAGTTCTATAGGACTCCGACGACCTCTGGCGCTGCATGGTTATACACAAACACAACACTTGTTTAATTCTCTTGTGTGTGTGTTGTGTTTGTGTATAACCATGCAGCGCCAGAGGTCGTCGGGGACGCGACCCTCCAGTCTTACTCGCATTTCATATAACCCAGAGCTGCTTACACTAAAGCTTTACGGATAATATATAGCTACGCTTCGGCGTCGTTTGGTCGGATGTTCTGCTCACTGCAATTCCCTGAGACATCGAAATTGTATACTATCTCGTGTCTCCTGAGGCCGCGTCGTCTGCCATCTCAGTGTCATAGCTGCCATGCCATGAACAGTGGATGGCGCAACCGACGAAAACTAAAACAGACTATATATGCACACCTTTAAAGCCTTCAATTTAATTTTTAAAGTACAATATTAACATTTGCAGTTGCCCTCTTTTTATTTTTTTAGTTAACAAAATGCTGCACTGCTGCAAGCTACGTTCACTGCGGGATGCATTACAAATGGCGGCGGAGATGTTTGCATTTGCTGTCATCTTGCGGGGCCATACACCATATTACTACTGATGACATCGAAAACGCTTCCCGCATTGAATGTATTGGTAAGATTCTCTTAGTATTACTGAAGGTTATAAAAAAAATATTCACAATGGCTTTATTGCATCAGTCATTCATCGCAAAATTTGCGCATAGCTGTAAACTTTCCTTGTGCCCCTCGAAACTAGGAGGTATGGTTTGTTCACGTCGTTTGTATACAAGCGGGGCAGTGTGTGTACTTGTGAGGTTTGTGTGCTTGCGAGTTTCTTATATCAGCCCCTTCGGTCAAGTCTTCTCAGGTGTGCAGTTCTGTACTTGCAGTAGTATGTATGTACAGTTTGGCTCGGTATGCATATGGCTGCAAATCAAAGCCGTTCAGTTTTTTCAGAAACTTGGTGCTTGAAAATTTCGTCATTATCCGGGGTTTGAAACCGGGATCACCACCTGTCCCCGGCAGTCGGTCTACCAACTGAAATGTGCAGCAGATTAGATGCTAGGCGAGAGCGAATTGACGAACAGCTCGAAATGGGAATAGCTGCTGCAGTATACCGCGAATGGCTGCACCCTTTTGCGACTTGACTTGAAAAATTACGCAGGAATCTGCCTTCAAAGTAGATGACTCAACATTTTACGGGAGCTCCGCTGAGTGTTTCGGGCTGTTTACAAACATGAACACTCCATGATGCCTGAAATTTATGTTTATAACTGGTTATAAGTGAGAGAAACCAAGTACAGTTTTAAAAAGCTGTTGATGCAATGTTGGATCGCAGTATGTAGTCCATGAAACGACGTGACATGATTTGGGTAATCAACAGGGAAGATGGGATTTTGTTATTTGCAACCTTGCCTTTTTCGTTGCTGTAATCTGCAACTTTCATCTTCTCTCTCTTTTTAGTAGTTTGTGACTTTCTAGACTATGGTTTCTTTCAATTGGCCGATTTGGGCTACTTGTTAAAACTGGCTGTTTTCAACTGGGCTATTTGTTAAAATGTGGATAAGATAGAGTAGGTGTGTTCAAGCCCACCTGTGTGCACACAGCACACATAGACTGCACTGCAGGTGAGTCCCCATACTTTTGTATGGTCATCAACACACCTTTCTAGAGCGCTGAAACGCCACCATGTCGCGTAAATAAAGGGAAATATGAGGTGTGACAAAATAAACGAGACAAGTGTGTAGCTTGAAAAAAGAGTTGAGTTGGCAACAACTGCTTTGCTGACATCATCCCACACACCTCCCCTATTCATGCACTAAAAATACTTAAATTAGCAAAGAAAAGTCACAGTTTTGGAGTGATGGATGGCTGTTGCAATAGGACAATGCACCCGCTCACATGACCATATCTGTCAAGCAGTTTCTGACCAGCAAAAACATTACTGTGATGGAGCATCCTACTTATTTGGCTCCATGCGACTTTTTTTATTTCCTAAAGTTAAATCTTGCTTAAAGGGAACCAATTTTGTCTTATTTGTAGAGGTTCAGGCAAAAACAGAGAATCTCCTGAAGGGCCTTCCAAAAACCTCGTTCCAGAACTGTTACCAGCAATGGCAGAAGTGCAGAAGTGTGTGAATGCTGAGGTGACTACTTTGAAGGTGATAATGTCACAGAGAACTGATTCTAAAAGTGCAGTAATTTATTGGACCAGTCTCGTTTTTTTTGTGTCACCTCGTATTTTTATCAGGTGCTCGGGTCAGGTGGGGTATGGGGTGAGACCTAAGGTGCATAGGCGTACTCTTTGCCTTGGCAACTGCGTTGTGCCAGTTCCAGAGTATCTGAGCCAAGATAACACTTTCTTAGCACCACTGCATACTGCTGCAGCACTCTAGCCTGGCGTGCTGATTACAGTACTATAATTAGTTAAATGTCAAGAATGCTGTGCCAAATACCCCTGTAAGAAGGCCCTCCTGCCAGTAGAATCAATTTTTTCAGTGTCACCATAGGCTGGGCAAGTTCTTCCTTTCATTTGTTCAAGGCACTGAACACTATCGTCAAAACAACACCCCTTGTCACCTGCTGGCATGAGAAGAGAAAAAACTCAGTTACTGGAAGGTTCCTCTCAGTTGATGTCATTGGTCGAAGGGCTTCCTTTGAAGAATTTTGCCGCTGCATTCTTGACCCGTAACCGACTGTTGTTCACATTGAAAGCCCCTTTTGTGTGCCCCTGCCGATTCCCATGGTGGGATCTTTTTATCACTGTAGCTCGGGGTGGAAAAATTAGGTGCGCTATTGCAGTATTTCCTGCACAAACCTGAGACAAAGAGATGGCGCTCTTCATACCACACTCTCTGTAGATCACAGTAAATCCACTTGCAGTAATGCTCACAGCATCCAGCATTTGCATGTAAAAAATCGAGATCATCTAGTTTCTGTCAATTCCATGTCTAAAAAAAAAATGCTCTCCACAATGCACATTGCAAATGCTGTTTATTCCATCACAGCAACTGGGTTCACTACTGTGATGTGTGTGCCAAATCTGGTCACATCAGATGGTTATGAGAATAGGAGGTGCCAATTTTACCAAACATATTGCGTGTGCATATAACAATAGCACACAGATTACAAAAACGTTTCCTGCATACTTGAACAAAGCTGCTTCCAAGAAGTAAATTTCCATTGCATGCAGAGGTGAATCTTTGCTGTAGCACTGTAATATTTGTGAATGTAAAAGTCCTCCCTTGCCATCCAAGCCAACTCGTTTGTTCTGCGCATTGCATACTTTCTCTAGTCAGGCTTCATATCCTCATTTTTTAATGTGCATAGCTAAATGTGCCGGTGCTTTTGTTTTTTTCTTAATAATAAAGGATTGGTTGTGAGGAAAAGGGAGGGATTGTTAAATGAATGAAAAAAGATTGGCCAATCTATTGAAGTCGAGGAGGGAGTGCTGATATGGTTCCTGTTTCCAAGCAGGATACGAAGACATCATTGCACAATGATGGATCTGACCAAAAGGAGATTTCAGTGCATTATGTGGAGGCTATATGGAAAAAATACTTCAGCGGAACACTTCATAAAGGGCATGTCATGCTTATTTTGGCAGCCACTTTTACTATCATTGCAACAGTACAGCTAGCAGTGCTGACAAAAGGTTTTTCACTCTTGCCAATTTCTGGGAATTGCAAGTTTTTTTTGCAAGGGATCACCTTATGCCACACTATTTGCACTGAACTTGCAGAATAGCCTCTCGGGCAGAATGTCAGGCCTTCTGAAGTTTCGTTGATCACTGTAATGCCCCACACTCTTTCATCCTTTGTGTCGCAGTTCTCAGAAAACTAAGTGCTGGAGCGTAACCATGTTTCTTTAAGGACAGCTACTTCTATGTCCTTTGTAAGAAGTGTAAACTCAAGCCGGAGTTTTCTTCATGACGGCCCTGCTGTTAATGTTTATAACTATCGCCATCTCTGTGTTTAATTTTTGCTGCTATTATTTCTAAGAGTCTTCATAGTGTTCTACCCATGCATGTGCAATTTTCTGGGTTTTACTTTTTGTGTATCTAGCTTGGTGTTAATGTCGTCATTTCTTCCATACGTGGAGCTGTGCTAATGCTTTTATTCCTTTTCAGCAAAACAAATCTTTGCTTCGTTTGCTTTCATGCATCAGTTTCCTTCTTGTAGTCTTGCAGTTTAATGAATACCTTTTTGCAAGCTTTCTTCCTTTGGCAGTTACCGGTTTAAAGCAATAGATGACCAGGCTGAAGACCGCCAAGGCAGGGAATGCAGGGAATGGCACAGAGGCATGTTGAAAAGGAAAAACACAAAATTGCATTTATTGACCTGCAGTCAAAAGAAATTTGGAGAACAGTGGGAAAATGCAGCGAATGACGCAGAGGCATGTGAAACAGTAAAACACAAACATGGCATTTATTGGCTAGCAAGTAAAAAGGAATTTAGGGGACATCAACACTGCCTGTAAAAATGTGACTCAACGTCACTAATCGTTCCTCTCTATGGCTCGGTTTGCAGTTTGCGCACAGGCACTTTGCTACTTGCTTAATTTCACTTAATTTTGTGCCTCTGCTATCTCACACATACTCATTAATTAGCATGCAGCCGTAAGCATCATGTGAAAGGTCACTCGGCACAGATATAAAGCCCGCTTCGACCAAAACATACAAACATCGTTGTAAGGCCTAGGGGTAGCACATCTGACTTGGCATCCAACAGTTCCAGGTTTGATTCCTGTCCTTCCCTCCGTAAAGCTACTACCAACCTGGCTATGTCATGTGGTCTCAAGACATCATACAACCCACAGGCTGATCAATGCTTGGCTATGCCATCTCCCATTTAACATGTACCAGATGCATGTCTATGATTTTTTGTCTACAGTACTGACAGATTTTCTGCAGAGCGGGACCATTAACACTGTCACATTGATACACAAGTACTTACAGGAGTAGAATGACCATAACACAAGATATTTGGTACTCATAGCAAAGAACCCAACAATTACACACTCATTTAAGTTTTTGGGAATAGGCAGGAAGTTGGGATGGAGCAGATTAAAATTTTTAAGGGTATGGGGAGCCTCAGTCTGCTAGCCAGCGTTTCGACAAGAAGGATTGTCATCATCTAGGCAATGCATTCATCACTGGCAAAAAAAAATTTAAAAAAAAGAATCGAAGAATGGGAAAGGCACAGTAACTGTCTCACGTTTCTGTGGACACCTGAACCATGCTCTGAGGGAAGGGATGGAGGAGGGAATGAAAGACTGAAGACAAAAGAACAATGAGGCATCCACTTAAATTTTGCCTAGAAGGGTACAATAATGACAGCATTAACAGGTCCCGTTTGTAGCTTCTCTTGCGAACTTACATTCCTACTTATGCACTTTACAACACCCTTAATCAGTAATTTCTTAATTTCCTCTTCTGCTATCTCATACATACTCTTTGTATAGTAATAAGCTACTATATTATGTGAAAGACTACCTAGCATAGATATAAAGCCTCGCTTAACAAAAACATACAGACATGTTTGCGTGGCCTTGAGTCGGGATGTCCCACTCTGAATGCAAAGTTCCTCAGAAGGAAATAGGCTTGGGTAGGTTGGTAAATCATCTTAACTCAGGAAGCATAGCGCAGGAAGACTGGAAAACGAGGACAACACAGGACTAGCGCTAGCCCTGTGTTGTCCTCGTTCTCCGTTCTTCCCGCGCTGTGCTTCCCGAGCAAAGTTCCTGGAGGGTTGGATTGCCTTCGTCCTGCTATATGAAATGACAAGCCTGAAGCTTCTGTCAAATCGGCCATATCACATGGTCGCATGATGTCGCAGAACCCTGCAATTGATCAGTGTCCGACCATGTCCGCTGCCAGCCATGCCCGTGATTTTTAGCTCAATTCAGATGCTGGAGTTTTCTAGAAAATGGGACTTTTAGCCTTATTGCATTGAAAGGTGCGGTAGCAGAGGGCTCCGAATTATTTTAAGGTACTGTGGTAAGTGACGACCTTGTGCTGTACAGCCTTTTACATGTCATGTGCATTACAGTATCATTGACAGCAGTTAAATGGGCCTCCACTTTCAGGAGGAAGACTGCCGAGGAAGTGGACAGGGCAGTAAGATGGCAAACTTGAACTTGAAAGAAGTGCTGTCCAGGCATGAGGCATGTGTGTCCAAGCATGAGGAACTGCGACAAATGACGCAAAGAGGAAATCAGGTTGAAGTTGAGCCCTACAGTACTCAACTTTAGGGCCTTTGCATGAATGCTTTGTATATATTTTTTAATATACTTACAAACTTTCAAGACAACAGCACAATGTCAATGTAAACATTGCTGGAGAGAGTGGGAGCTAGTTGCACCATCAAGTTCAACAGAAAGTCGAGCTAGTTATTACTATGTGATACTTTAGCATAAGCAGTGCAAATACAAAGGACAGGAACTCAAAGACAGAGCAGTGCCAGTCCTCCTCTAGTTCAGTCTTTTGTTATTAAAAGACAGTCTTGAGATACTTACCAGCATGAGCAATTTGTCTGCAACAGATGCTTTAAGAGTTGAAAAGGTTATGTGCATGCTTTTAGAAGTACTCATACCCATCAGCCGTTAACAACACCATAAAGATAACTCATAAAGGTCTTCTTGAGTATCTTCCCAATCTAGTGCACTGGGGTGAGCTTGAGGCTTTTCTCTCCTTGATGCAGAGTGATAATGTGCCAGTTGCTTATGTGCTTTTCCTGACCTTAGTTAACATCTCACTGTCCCTTTAATCTGCCTGCAGGAGGAGCATTCAGAGGACAGGTACAAAATCTTTCGCTGTTGCAAATTTGAGGTGGTCTAAGGAACTATAATACATACCTACATAGAGCTTAGTAGAACATTAAGAATATGCTCACTGCATCATGCCTGTGCTAATTGTGAGCCTACGTAAAGCCTACAAGGTATATAAGTTTTTTGTCCTAATATATACATATATATATTTTTTGTCTTGCAACATGCACCATATTTTATTCACTGTTTCAGCTACAACTGTCAGTGAATGTCAAAAATACATTCTTTAGTTAGAAGAGCAATTTCTTCAGCATAGCATTGTCAGCTGTGGTCTGCATTAGACTACTGCTAAGCTGTGTTAACTAGCTAACTGGCAGTGGCACAGGTAGAAATATTTTTTTGGGGATGTTGTGTGCCACCGAGAAAAAAAAAAAAAAAAAATGGGCTAAGCAAAAAAAGGAGAAAGAAGGAGGATAGCTGCGCTCTGGCTGGCTGGTTGACAAATATTAATTAGCTAGCCTTTTAACTATTACTGCTAAACTCTCTGTTGTGGCCCAGTGCAAATAATATACATACAAATTTTTTAATTTGTGAAAATGCCATTCCTGTGTTGCAGTGCGAGGAATTTCGGGCCACACTCGACAGAAGTGAAACTGAGTGGATGCAGACAGTTCTAGCCACACAAACAAATGTGTGTTGCACAATGGCACAGCTATCCCGTGGTCTCTTTTTTAAGGCACCCGGTAGGGAGCAGTGAGGGACTGAGCTTGTGACAGGTGTGCAACAAGTACTTGCAGGCTTGGCATGCACCCGAGTTTGGCTCGTAATTCCTGTTGGTGTTGTGATGAAGAGAATGGCATTTGCGAAAAACTAAAACTGATATGAATATTATTTGCAGTACACTATAAATCTCTCAAGAAATAAAGACCTGACCAGTAATGGGTAAAATGATAACTGTTTAATATTAGTTCCTGGCAGCTAACCTGTCTCAGCTGTATTTAACTGTTGCCCATCACAGCTGACAATGTTATGCTGAATGAAGTGATCTTCCAGTTTGAAAATCCTATTTTGAATTATTGCCAACAGTGCAACACCTCTTATACTGCTTATTGCTGTCAAGGCTGATAGCCAGCATACATCAGTACAAAGCGCACTGTTGCAGATACCAAAGGTGTGATAATTAGCGGGACATTGCCAAGTGTGAGATTACCGTGGTAGGATGGGAAGGTGGTGTACTTGACCTTGAAAACTTCCACTTCAGGTAAAAAGGCAGCAAGCTTTGCGGAAGGAGTGCCATGTTAACCTGGAAAGAAATAACAGAAACAAGCAGCAAAACCAAAAAAGCAACGAAGAGATAGCAGAGCAAGCATAAACTCGGCAGCAAATTTTCTTTTTTTATTTGGAAGTGGGGAGGGGGGGGGGGGGGGGGGGGTAATTTGCTTAGCTGTGAACTTAAACAAAGGAGAAAGAGAGAAACATTTGGGCTAAAAAGAGTAATCCAGCAATTCATGAGTTCATAATTTGGAGTTTTTCCTTAGCGCTAGCTGAACATGACTGTGAGCAGAAGAATACCTTGCCATCTAAATTTCCTTTTAATTTTTGAATGCAGTCCCTGTGAAAAGATTTAAGGCATAGACCACATTTAATATTTCCAGTCGTTGGGCCATTCAGTGGCTGCCTGCAGACACAGTGTAAGTTATACACAAATATTCTTGGCCGCACATGAACAGTTAAAGAAATAGTTTCTGGGAAGTCATCTATGGTGCCTTTCTTTATACACTCTAGTAAATGGCTCCGTAGCATACCCTGATTAAGATTCATTACTGATGGATCTCTGTCAGATGCTATGTAATACATATTAGCAATTGCAAACAAGCCACAGTCCAAAGTGGTACCCTGATTTTGAGCGGGTTTGATGCTGATCGTTAATGTTGAAAATGGCATTTTTAATATGTGACATATCTGTTTAACGGCATCAGGGGGTATATCTTCATCAATGGAATCATACACATATACTGTATTTGGGGGTGCACATGCATTAGTGACAGTAAGCCAGTGATCTGGGTTGCGAGTATGCAAGATCTGAACAAATGGGCCCTTCACTTGAGAAAAACGTAGCCTTTGTCCCAATAGAACATCTTGAAACCCTCCCATATAAGAAAATTTTTGACGAATCAAGTACTGGGCAACATTAATGACACTGTCTGACAGTGAACTATGTCTAGCAATAGCCTCTAGATCTCTGTCACATAATGAATAGAGCTTATAAATTTGCAACGTCTCGGCTTTAACAGAAGCAAGGTCTATTGTATTTTGCTTTGTCGAGCTCACCTCAGTGCCATTCACTTTAATGGGACGCACTGTGCTGGCCTTAACTGCAGGTACTACAGGCTTATTAGTGCTTCCATAACTATTTCCTGTATTTATGGGACTTGGTTGGTGAACTAGTGGGCTTGTCCTGTTTTGCTGTACTGAAAACAATCGCTTAGTAGCTTTCACTTTTTTTGGACGACCTCTTCTGGCCTTAACTACAGGTATTACAAGCTTAATATTCCCAAAGCTACTTCCTGTATTTAAGGTGCTCGTTTGTTGAACTGCTGGGCTTGTTTGAATTGTTAAACCTTGTAAATTTTGCCCAGCCTGACTTTGCTGTGCATATGCTGCTGTGAGCTGTCTTCCAAATGCCTTAATAGCCAAAACATTTTCTCGCGCCTCTTTTTCACTTCCCATGGATGCAATATTTGCGACACTCTTGGCCATAATCTCAAGCTCCTTGTACACCCAGCAGAATATCTTTTGCGGTGTGTTTAGCTTAAGAGGTGAAGATACCTGAATGCTACTTGTTACTACTGGCTTTGTGGGCGTAGCTGTAGGGCTTTCACTTAAAAAATGCTCCTTTTGCCATCTGCTAGGAATGCATGCTGTATCGAGTACTCTTTCCTGTGCAAATGAGCGGACTGCCATTATATGCGAACAAGGCAAGCCGTACTGGTTGAAAAAAGTACATGTACAGCTGTCCAGATTTTGACTGACACAATAGTCTTTACTTCCTAAAGCCACATTAAATGAGTTGAGAAGTGAACTGACTTGATAATTAGCAGTCTTAAATTTTTCATATTGTTCGAGCAGTTTATCTTTAGCTTCTGATGTGCAGCAACGGGACAGTTCTAATTGAAATTCATCTATACAATTTACATTTACATTAATCTTCATTTCCTTCAGCTTTGCAAACTGTAGAGAGGCGGCGTCATTGTCAACATACTCTATCAATCCTCCTACAGCCTCCACTAAATGCATACCAGGACGAAGGAAACTTTTAAGCTTTTGATTGTGGCTTTCAATTCGGTTATTTGTATTATTTCCTAGGGTTACAAGGCTTTTCCTGTAAGCATGCACCCACATCTCTCTACACGAGTCCCACTGCTGCATATAATAGGAAAAGAATCCAGCAGGAGCTACATTACGCAATTGATCTAACATGTCAGAGTACTCTTGATGAGTTTGAGAATAGACTAATGCTTTTACAAGTGGAAGGAGTAATTTTCGTTGCCCTCTTGCTTTATCATTAATATTTCTATGGAGGCAATTCAGCACGTGCCATGTGCACAGTAAAATTGTGCTGTTCGGAAGAAGAGAACTGAGGATACGCATTTCGTTCATGTCTTTATCTATCATTACCACCTTACATCCTGATACAACAAATGGATTAAATTGTATAAATTTTTCAAACATGGCCCTTATAATTTCAGCGGTTTCATTTTGTACGAATGCGTAGCAGACGCACCGCCCACGCCCACGGCCATCTTCGGTGAGAACAGAGTACAAAACATAACCTTCAATATTAACTTTATATGTCCCATCTACAAATATAACATCAGGATATTTTTCCAGCATCTCACGCATCTCACTTGTTTGGAACAAGATAAACTGCAACTCATGTTGATTGTCTTTTTCGTAATGAATGACCCAGTTTGGATTTCTTTCAATTAAAGTTTCTACCTGCTGAACTAGCATTTGCCCGTGAGTCTCCTTATTTCGAACTGGTACAGAGTAAATTTGTTTTAAATTGTTTACATCTTTCGTAGTTAAAGTTTTACCCGTCTTTTGTTGAACAAGTTTCTTGAACTCTTTCGAAGCAACGTTACATTTCACCAGATCACATAGTTGATTTTTTTCATTACTGTTCAGAAGTCTTTGGTTTGTGTATAAATTGTAATGACTAAGGTCGTGATTGTGCACAGTTTTCAGCTGAATTATTTTGTAGTGCAGAGATGGAGACTTGTGAAGAGCCAGTGAAACAAGCATTTCACAACCAATGCTGTTGTAAGACTGGTTTGGACGTTTTCCAGTACTGCGTATCCTAGCATTACCGCTATGAATACAGCGATAAGTAATTCTCAAAAATTCATAATCTTTAGATCCTGACTCTAAGGGGTTTTTGTTTGACCTAGCGACATGAACGACATGCTTCCCCTCCTTACACCACTCATCAAAACATTCCTTAAAAGAAACAAAACTATCAAATGTGCCATTCAGGCAAATTTTGCTCCCTCCCCCTCCAGATATTGTGTTAGAAGCCTTAGTTGCATGAACATGGGCAAGGGTTACATCTTCACAAAGCTCACTATGGCAGCCTGGTGCTAAAGGCAGGAGATGCTCAGATGGGGTATCAATTAGCCAAGTGTCACCAAGGCCACCAGTTGCTCTCTCCCTTTCCTGTTTAAGAGATTCTATTTTTTGGATAGCTTGACTGTCTGGCATATCACATAAGTTAGATTTTCTGCACAAAGCAGATGCTACCAGACAACGTCTGCGTCGCTTGGCAGCACTGGGCTGTGCACTGCTCACTGTGCCACCCTCATGCGCAGACTTTTGCACCTTAGAGTGAGCCTGGTCATTGAAATTGCCAACTTCTCCATAAGGTACTGAAGCAGCCAAACGACGCCGTCGCCGCTTAGCAGCACCGGACTTTGCTTTGATTAGGCTAGTATTCACGACACATTTGCATGCACTCTGGCCTTCTTTAGATGGTGATCGTGCACGGCTTTTGCAGCCAGTAACCTCTACGACAACACCGCACAAAACAGCTGCAAAGTCTGCCAGCTCACAATTTTTTTGGTGGTGGCTGGCCACACAGCTGTCACAGGCAATGCTGCGCAGGTCACTAGCTTGCCCTTCACCGTCCACACAGCATGCTGCAGTAGAAGGAGGCGCACAGGCATTTCTGTAAAAGTGTGCCTGCACTGTCCTCACTACTGCAGAATAAGGTGTGGCACGCTGCAAGGGCTTGGCACCTGTTTTGGCAAGTACTCTGGTGTCTCTGCCTGTGGCAGAGCTTGAACCTTTTCCTTGCCGAAACAGTGCCGCAGCCTTCCGCTTCTTCTTTGATACAAGTACCCACTCACTGTTGCCATGGTTGCAGACAGCCTTTGGTACAGTTGCTTTAGGAGCACTGACTGTACCTTCCTCTATGGAAGAGCACACAGCAGGGCTGCTTTTGTGCGACACCTGTGAGGCTCCACCATTCACCTTGGCACAGGTGGTGCTTGCACCTTGGCTGAGAGTCATAGGCTTGGTAAAAGGCACACAGCCTTCAAGCCTCTTCTCAGCCTTTCCCCATCCGGGTACACCTGAGCCATGGGACACAGAGGAAGGCAGGCTGTCCCAGGTAGTCCAAACTTTACAACCTTTTTGCCGGACACGAACACCTCCAACAAGCACAAAGCCAGCTCCCCAAAGGGTAGCTGGAAGCTGGTCAGTGCCGCCCCGTTGCAAAGGAGTATTGTTTGTTCCCTGGACAGGAGCAGGAGTTGCAGGTTGCTTGCTTACTACTCCTAAAGTACAAATAGATGAATATAGAGGAGGAAAGTCTGCCTCACAAATCATGGCCTCCCTGGCTGGCTTGGCCCAGCCAGTCCAACTTGTGGATACCCGACTCTCCTGGTACCTCTGTTGAATGGACCGCCTCTCAGCAACAGCAGCCAGGCTGCAGGCCTCCTGGTAGAGATACTCCGCCAGCACCTGGTTTCCTTGCCGGCTCGGGTGCACACCATCGCGGCTCAGGTAGCTGCTCCAGCATCCAACCAAGCCGCCCAGGAAGCGGAAACCCCGCTCGCGGCATAGCTCCTGTAATGCAGCGTTTACCTGCCTGTACCGCTCGTTCGTGCGGTGCAGCTGAGTTTCGCTTTCAGCAACCCTATACTCGTTCTGCCCTCGTGGGAGAACGGCGGAGAA